>NW_026263452.1:15000-315000 GCF_947179515.1 Apodemus sylvaticus
GAGGTCGACGAGCGACTCTAACCCCCGCCGAGGGCGGAACGAGGGGGGAAGCCGAGCCCGCAGAGGAAGGCCGGCCGGCCCCCGGGGACAGGGGGAAAGACATCGACCGGAGCCCCCACCGCCACGCCGGGACACTGCGCGCGGGTTCATCACACTGCCCGGGCACCCACCTTGGCGCCCCGGCAGACCCCCAGCGCACATCGCCACGGAGGACGGCAGGGCCGGACGAGCCCCTGCACTCACCTAGGCCGACAGACCCACCGCTGACGGGACGACAACCACTAGCCTCTTCTCCAATCCCTCGCGGGGGAACGTCCCCTTCGCACACATCCTCACACACTACGCAAGACGCGCCCACGGACGCGGAGCCGGGACGCCCCTCCGAACCGCAGCGCCGGACGCGGCCGACAGCCGGTCCCCCAAAACACGTCCGCCCCCGAGAGCGACATCAACCCCGCAAGACACGGGCCCTCCTTAGCCCCAAGGAGGGGAGGGAGACTCCCGCGATCCCCCCGGCCGTGGGATCGCCACCGAGGGAGGGGGCGAGGCGACAACCGCACAGTCCGAGAGCACACAGCACGCACCACGCGCGGCACGCCCGCGTCGCGGTAGCGGGACCAAGACATGGACGCGGGCGGGGCGGACGCACGCGACGGAAGGCACGGGGACGAACCGGAGACGAGTGTGGGGCCGGATGCCCACCGCCACCCTTCCGCTTCCCGTCCCGCAACGACCCTCGGCGGGAGGAGGTACCGCGCACGCGGGCATGTGCACGGAGCCCTTCCCCGCCACCGACCGCCACCGACTCTCAACAGCTCCGCACCAGCGGTGGGACGACGAGCTCTGCCCCGCGTGATCCCTCCCCAAGCTCGGAGCGGGGAGGCGCGGGCCGCTGTAAGACGAGAGAGAGCAAACGCTGCGCGCAGAAAAGGCGGGTGGGTCCGCAAGCGGGCACTCGAGGGGACCATCCGGGAGGAAACCCCTCGAGGTCATAGCACACCCTTCCGAAGATCGCTAGAGAAGGACTTTCTCACCGAGGGCGGGACGGACCCAACGCGGCGAGCCCCGGGAACCGAGAGCTGCAACGCCACAAGCAGTGTCGGAAACAAGACCCACACGCGGCAGGGTGCACGCGGGGAGGGGGGCCTGCGGTATCGGTAAGGGTATTCTGAGCATCCGCGGACAGAGGAGACCTGCGACAGGCATCCCCCCGAGAGCCAGGCCTTGCAAACCTCACACAGAGTCCACATAGAGCAAGGACGGCCGCGAAACGCTCAGCACCACCCTACGCGCACACCTACGGATGAAGGCGGGAAGCGGTGCGCGGGGTGGGCGCTCACCCAGCGAGGAGGGGTCGGCCCCTGCTTCCTCTCGCTCAGGCACCAGACGCCTCGTTTCTACCGCCTCGACCCCCCTTTTCTTCACCAGGCGTCTCGAGCTAGAACCGACAGAACGGGAACAAAGCAACGCAGCCAGACGGAGCACGGGAGGCACGCCGGGGAACGGGAAGCGCCACCGCCGACTCGGAAGCGGGCACCTTTGGGGTCAAAGCCCGGAACGCTCCAGGAGCACCGCGAGCTAAGCAGAGGCAAAGCACGCGCACACCGCACGGGAAGGGTGTGCACCGCAACAGACCAGCAGCCCTCCCCGGCTCGGAGAGAAGGAGGTCACAAACGGAAACACAAATCGAGTGAGGCGCACCAGGACAGCCAAAGCTGCCTTGACGCGTCCACGAGGACTCCGCGAACCACAGCGGGAGGTGCGCGCGGGTCAGTGGCTCGGACCGGACAGCCGCACCCCTGCCTTCCCCCACACCACCGACACCAGATGGGGAGGAGAGACGCGGGGCCCGCTGGCAGAACGAGAAGAGCGGTCGCCATTCGCCATGAATGACCATTCGCCATGAATGTCCGTCCCTCGCCTGGCGCGGCTTAGGCCCCGGCCCGAAGAGAACGCAGGAGCACCACATCGATCCAAAGGGAGCAAGAGCACCCCATCGGGAACAACGAGCGTGCAAGACGCAATACCGAAGCGGGCAGAGCGAGGGCACACATCGAGAACGGGAGGAGCAGCCACCGGACAAAACTGGCAAAAAAAGCCCAAGAAGTACTTTGAGGGGAGGAGGAAAGTAGTGCTCTCGGGAGGCACGGCAAACGGTAGGCGGAGGTTCGGGAGCTCCCCCCCCCAAAAAAAAAAAAAAAAAAAAAAAAAAAAAAAAAAAAAAGCCCCAGGAAGAAGCACTTCGGGGGGAGGAAAAAGAGCAGTGCGCTCGGGAGGCACGGAAAACGGTAGGCAGAGGTTCGGGAACTCCAGAAAGAAAAAAAAAATGCCCCAGGAAGAAGCACTTCGAGGGGAGGAAAAAAGCAGTACGCTCGGGAGGCACGGAAAAACGGTAGGTGGAGGTTCGGGAACTCCAGAAAGAAAAATAATGCCCCAGGAAGAAGCACTTCGAGGGGAGGAAAAAGCAGTGCGCTCGGGAGGCACGGAAAACGGTAGGCGGAGGTTCGGGAACTCCAGGAGAAAAAAAAAAAAAAAAAAAAAGCCAGTGAGTGAGCGGGATGAGCACCGGGGTACACTAACGCAGAATAGGTGTCCCCACCACCACTGGTGCCACCGTTCTACCCGGCACAGGTGACAACAACCACCGGGAGAAACAAAAACACAACAGACACGCAAGATACAGCACTCGGTTGTCACAAGCCAAAGAGTACGAGCCAGCACGGGAAGAAGCGTGTGCCAAGGCTCAGCTTCAGGCGCTGCCGAAAGACCCGAGGGCAGAAACGAAAGAGTAGGCCGGACAAGCAAAACAGCCTCAGAAAGGGTCTTTCCAAGTCCTATAGTTCTCATCAGACACAGGACAGCGTGTCCTATATATCTCCAGGTCCAATATGAACAGAGAGCAAGGATCAAAACCATAAAAGACACAGGGAGGAAATTCACAGGCTACACGGAACACCTGGAAGTCATTCTCGGGAAGCTGTCTCAAACCTGTCCCCATGAGCAAGAGAACCGGACCTCAAAGGAACAACTGGTCGACCTTGTAACCGTGTTTACTGCAAGACCGCGAGGGCCATGATAGGAGACCGCTTCCACAGTTCTTACTCGGACTCACAAAGCAAGATCCCGGCTGAGGGGCACCGAGAGGGACCCTGCAGTTACAGGGGGGAGAAAGACTAGGAAGCTCCACCGAGCCGGGCCACAGCCGCGTGAAAGCCGAGAACAAGACACCCTCTCGGCTTCAGAAATCCAGAGCACCCGCTGAGGGAGCCTGGAGGCGGAAAACAAAAATAAAATAAAAAAAAGCTCCGAACCTCCAACGAGACGGGCCACAGCTGCGCGAAAGCCGAGGACAAGACACCCTCTCGGCTTCAGAAATCCAGAGCACCCGCTGAGGGAGCCTGGAGGCGGAAAACAAAAATAAAATAAAATAAAAAGCTCCGAACCTCCAACGAGCCGGGTTACAGCCTTGTGAAAGCCCAGGACAAGACACCCTCTCGGCTTCAGAAATCCAGACCACCCGCTGAGGGAGCCTGGAGGCGGAAAACAAAAATAAAATAAAATAAAAAGCTCCGAACCTCCAACGAGCCGGGTTACAGCCTTGTGAAAGCCCAGGACAAGACACCCTCTCGGCTTCAGAAATCCAGAGCACCCGCTGAGGGAGCCTGGAGGCGGAAAACAAAAATAAAATAAAATAAAAAGCTCCGAACCTCCAACGAGCCGGGTTACAGCCTTGTGAAAGCCCAGGACAAGACACCCTCTCGGCTTCAGAAATCCAGAGCACCCGCTGAGGGAGCCTGGAGGCGGAAAACAAAAATAAAATAAAATAAAAACCTCCGAACCTCCAACGAGCCGGGTTACAGCCTTGTGAAAGCCCAGGACAAGACACCCTCTCGGCCTCAGAAATCCAGAGCACCCGCTGAGGGAGCCTGGAGGCGGAAAACAAAAATAAAATAAAATAAAAAGCTCCGAACCTCCAACGAGCCGGGTTACAGCCTTGTGAAAGCCCAGGACAAGACACCCTCTCGGCCTCAGAAATCCAGAGCACCCGCTGAGGGAGCCTGGAGGCGGAAAACAAAAATAAAATAAAATAAAAAGCTCCGAACCTCCAACGAGCCGGGTTACAGCCTTGTGAAAGCCCAGGACAAGACACCCTCTCGGCTTCAGAAATCCAGACCACCCGCTGAGGGAGCCTGCTGGAGGAAAGAAAAAAAAAAAAAAAAAAAAAGCTCCGAAGCTCCACCGAACCGGGCCACAGCCGCCTGACAGCCGAGAACAAGACACCCTCTCGGCTTCAGAAATCCAGAGCTCCCGATGAAGGAGCACACTCCGGGGCAGGACTTCTGGTCGACCTGAGCAAGCTGCCCCCAACCAGCGTGTTTGTTCCAATAGGTTGTGCAGTCACTACCAACCCCTACATAACTCTCCGGGTACAATCTCCTACGTAGAGAAAAATCTTTAAACTCGGCGCAGTCTCCGGGACGCACCCGCCTGCTTGCCCGGCCTCCCGTCACCCTGGCCGGCTCACAGCAGGCACTTCCTCCTCCTTCGTCACGGACCGGGGACCAGGAACGTTGCGGAAAATTGTCACCACTAGGTGTCGCCCGACAACCAAGCAAACCAATACAGATCGCTCACGCGCCGCCAGCCACACTCACTCAGTCTCTCCCCGGAGGGTCCTCCTTAGCTCAAGGGGACACTCACCCACGCATGACGGAGCAGAGTACCCACCACTCCTCCCGAGTGGCACAAACAGTTCCCGCTTTCCCGCCTGAAACTAGTGAACGCTGGCTGGACTCGGGCCGACCCCCTCAGGCACCCAAAAGCCAAAGTATGGCCGGGAGCTGAGAAAACAGGCTTAATCATTCTCTAAGTGAAAGGACGCGACTAACAGTCGGTTAGCGGGCCAAGGAACAGGCACAATTAGCAGAAGGGAGCCTCCAAACACGGTGGAAGAGGAGGGTGGCGGCGGACATTTTTGTCTCTCTCATTCTGTTTTCTGTTTCATGTTCCTCTCCTCCTTGCCACCACCGCTGCCTGCCCTCCCGCCCTCACTCACCCGTCCGCCCACCCACTGTCCCCTTTTCAAAGACTAAATACAGAGTTAAATTTCAAAAGTGGTAGGATGGTGAAAAATCCCATTTCTGTCTTTGCTTCCTTGCTTGCTTGCTTGCTTGCTTGCTTGCTTGCTTGCTTGCTGTTTGTTTGTTTGCTTGCTTGTTTGTTTGTTTGTTTTTGTTCTGTTTTGTTTTTCTAGGAATACCTTTTCAAAGTGATTTGTTTTCACTTTGGCCAGAAAGTAATTATTTTTTGCACTGCTTTCCTTTGGTCATGTGAGTGGTGGTGGTGGTGGTGGTGGTGGTGGTGTGTGTGTGTGTGTGTGTGTTGGTATATCTGTTCTTTTTCTTCCTTCCTTCCTTCCTTCCTTCCTTCCTTCCTTCCTTCCTTTCTTCCTTCCTACCAATAGCTTATCTGCCTATTTCCAGTTCCTGACTGCTAGAGTTACTGAGTTTATACAATACAGAGTTCAGCAAGGACACCAGGGATACACCTGGGGGTCTGAGATCATCAGAGATCAGCATTAGTGGCAAGGGGGGGATTTCCTACCAAGGTGGTTACAAATAGAATATATTGCCAGACAACTTGGGAAGATGGGGAGGAGAGGGAGGAGGAGGGGAATAACAAATGTGATGATGTTTAAGATAATTTTGATAGACTCCTTCATTCACAGCAGCACTCAGAGGGAAAAAAAAAAAAAAAAGGCTAAGAGCCTGCCTCAGTGAGACCATGTGTCTGGGTCCCAGAGGGTTAGGGAGGCATAACAATCAATAATTCTTTCTGGCCAGCAGATAGAGTAGAATAAAATCAAATGAAAAAGTAAAGTAAAAATCGAATGAACCACAGAAAAGACACATCGTAAGCACAGAGTTTCCTCAAAAAGCTGAAAGGGGCCGACTTTGGAAAGAAACACGAAAGCAAAAAGCAGTTTCTCTCCCACACCACCAAACACAACTCGACCACAATACCATCCCGATTCATTGTGTTCTTTTGGCCGGGTGGTGGTGGTGCAGGGCTTTAATCCCAGCATCTGGAAGGTAGAGGCAGGTGGATTTCTGAATTTGAGGCCAGTCTGGTCTAAAAGTGAGTTCAGGGCAGGCTGTACAGAGAAACCCTGTCTCAAAAAAAAAAAAAGAAAAGAAAAGAAAAGAAAAAAGAAAAGAAAAGAAAGAAAGAAAAGAAAAGAAAAGAAAGAAAGATTGGGTTCTTTTGATTCCAATCTGGGTGTTGGTTGGACGATTGATCAGGTATCTGTCTCCGTGTCTCCCTTCCTCTCAACAGAATTGATGAATGTTATAGTGAGATGGCCAGATTTTTTTTTTTTTTTTTTGTGACAGCATTTCTCTGTGTAGCCCTGACTGTCCTGGAACTCACTCTGTACACCAGGCTGGCCTCGAACTCAGAAATTCGCCTGCCTCTGCTTTCCACTGCCCAGCGAACCCCAACATCTTATCTGCATATTTCCAGCTCCTGACTTCTAAAACTACTGAGTTTATTACATAATACAGTGTTCAGCAAGGCAGGCAGGTACACCCCTGGGGTCAGAGAGAGAGACAGAGACAAAGAGAGAAAGAGAGAGACAGAGAAAGAGAAAGAGAGAGACAGAGAGAAAGAAACAGATTGGAGAGAGAGACAGAGACAAAGAGAGAGAGAGAGAGAGAGAGGAGAGAGACAGAGAGAGAGGAGAGAGGGGGAAAGAGAGAGAGAGAAAGGAGAGAGAGGGAAGAGAGACAGAGAGGGAGGAGAGACAGAGAGGGAGGAGAGACAGAGAGAGAGAAGAAGGAGAGAGACAGAGAGAGAGGAAGGAGAGAGGAAAGACAGAGACAGAGAGTGACAGAGAGAGAGAGAGAGAGAGAGAGAGAGAGAGAGAGAGAGAGAGAGAAGGAGAGAGAGGAGAGACAGACAGACAGAGACAGACAGAGAGACCATAAATCAGGCACCCAGCACCACCTTCCCTTGATTGTTTGTTTTACCCCAGGTTAATAATTACAGTTATATTTTTCCTGTTCATTGACTTAGTTGGGGCAGGCAGGGGATTCTCTACATAGCCCTGGAAATCACTATCTAGATCAGACCTGCCTCCAATTCACAGCATTGCCTCTGTTTCCTTCCTTCCTGAGTGATGGGATGAAAGGCGTGTATGACCACACCCGGTTCTGTTATTTCATTAACCCCAGGAAAGGTTATTTTGGATATTGTTTTGTTTTGCTCTCTGTTTTAGATTTCTTTTTCTTTACTGTATGTTTAGTTCAAATTCAATGTGTGTGTGTGTGTGTGTGTGTAAGTAATACACACCCTTCCGCTTCCCGTCCCGCAACGACCCTCGGCGGGAGGAGGTACCGCGAACGCGGGCGTGTGCACGGGGCCCTTCCCCGCCACCGACTCTCAACAGCTCCGCACCAGCGGTGGGACGACGAGCTCTGCCCCGCGTGATCCCTCCCCAAGCTCGGAGCGGGGAGGCGCGGGCCGCTGTAGACGAGAGAGAGCAAACGCTGCACGCAGAAAAGGCGGGTGGGTCCGCAAGCGGGCACTCGAGGGGACCATCCGGGAGGAAACCCCTCGAGGTCATAGCACACCCTTCCGAAGATCGCTAGAGAAGGACTTTCTCACCGAGGGCGGGACGGACCCAACGCGGCGAGCCCGGGAACCGAGAGCTGCAATGCCACAAGCAGTGTCGGAAACAAGACCCACACGCGGCAGGGTGCACGCGGGGAGGGGGGCCTGCGGTATCGGTAAGGGTATTCTGAGCATCCGCGGACAGAGGAGACCTGCGACAGGCATCCCCCGAGAGCCAGGCCTTGCAAACCTCACAGAGTCCACATAGAGCAAGGACGGCCGCAAAACGCTCAGCACCACCCTACGCGCACACCTACGGATGAAGGCGGGAAGCGGTGCGCGGGGTGGGCGCTCACCCAGCGAGGAGGGGTCGGCCCCTGCTTCCTCTCGCTCAGGCACCAGACGCCTCGTCTCTACCGCCTCGACCCCCCTTTTCTTCACCAGGCGTCTCGAACTAGAACCGACAGAACGGGAACAAAGCAACGCAGCCAGACGGAGCACGGGAGGCACGCCGGGGAACGGGAAGCGCCACCGCCGACTCGGAAGCGGGCACCTTTGGGGTCAAAGCCCGGAACGCTCCAGGAGCACCGCGAGCTAAGCAGAGGCAAAGCACGCGCACACCGCACGGGAAGGGTGTGCACCGCAACAGACCAGCAGCCCTCCCCGGCTCGGAGAGAAGGAGGTCACAAACGAAAACACACCTTTCCCTGGTTTATGAATGTATCATGTACAGCTAGGGTTTCACAATAGGTAGATAGGCCAAAAAAAAAAAAAATCTGTCTTACCTTACAGATTGTCCGTGCGTGAATTTATCTCTGGTGAAAGTATTCCCTGTGCTCCCTGAGAGACCTGCTTACTCCTTCAGGTTCGTCCAACATGGGACAGCCAGAGAGAACCAAATGCTGCAGAATTCCTCTTCCAAATGACTAACTCCAAGAGATTTCTGTAGATAACATTAACCAAAAATGGGAAGAAATTATCATTGTGATCCTTTAGCCACTCCCAAAACCAGATTTTTGCGGCCCGCCCTCAGAAGGTGAAAGGCAGATAGATCTTGGAATTTAAATCCAGCCTGGTTTACAAGGTCAGTTCAAGGACAATTACTTAAAGATACCACGCCTTGACAAAACAAACAAGAGAAAACAAGCAAAAATCCCAGTTCAAGGACTGAAATCTGTTGCTGCCAGCAGCCACATGTAAACCGGGTTACCTGTTGAGAGAATTTTGGGGTTATAGGGAAGAGGGGCGAAAAGGAAGCGCGGCCAAGTCAATGTTCACTGATCAAAGCCGTAAACTTTAATGGCGCCAGACCTTATAACAGTTTGGGCAAACCCTTCCCCCCAGACTCCAGGCAGAGGAGGTCTTCGTCTAGACTGCTCCGGCAGCTGGGTGGGTCACCTGTTTAATTCAGGGATTCCTATACCTGGAGGAACAATAAACTTAACCTTTACTTCGAGCGCTCCACCCTAGGTGGAGCAGGATCCTGGCTAACTGGGAGAAGTTAACCTTGACCAAAGTCAAACTCTGACCAAGTGCAAGACTGCCCCAATATGGCTCTGTACAGAAATCTAAACAAAATGTTTGGGGACATCTTCTAGCAATTTGGTCTTTATGCATTTTTAATGAATAAATGTGGTTCTCAGAAGGACAGTCATTTGTCAATTATCACTGAAAATTAAAAAAAATTTAGAACGATTCATAGCTGTATGCTTACCAGTGACATGGCTCCATTTCTTCCATTTGCCTCCCTCCTGTCCTTTAAAGAAGTCCGAAAAAATGGTATGCATGTACAGCCAGGGTTATTTCTGGAGGAAGCCAGGTGCCAGGCTTACGGGGATAGACCTTGGGGTTTGTGTGTGTGTGTGTGTGTGTGTGTGTGTGTGTGTTTGGTTGGTTTTTTTGTTTTGTTTTGTTTTGTTTTTTGTTTGTTTGTTAGTGAATTACTTAGGTCTTAGGTTCATTGGTTGGTTTCTTTTTTTAAAAATAGATGCTATAACCATGGAAGACATTTTGTTATGGTGGGAGTCAGAGAGACTCTAAATATAGAATAAGAGGCTGGAAAGATATCACAGCAGTTGAAATCAATTGATGTTCTTCTACAGGATCTGGATTTGGTTCCCACTACACCCACCTGGATAGGCAAAGCTGTCTTCTGGACTACCTCCATACCTGACAACCTTGCAATCTACCCACCCATACAACAGGCAAAACACTCAGATACATAGAAAACCATGGTTCCCTCTTTATTCAACTGGAGCCACAAAAATGTCAGAATCACACAGCCAATCAGAATTACCTGCAACCAGATACTACAGAAATGTTCTAATTTACATAGAAAGAATTGACTGATGGGAAATGATAAGCAAAGGTGCTCACCACAACCATAAAAGGACTCTTCACAGCTGGGTATTTTGATGTGGAACATTTCCACCCAAACACCCAATGGCTGTGGGCAACAACATTGTTGCTGGAAAGTTAGCTCAGGACCATTGGAAGAATAGTCCTAACCATAGGACCACCTCCTACTACTAAACAAAAGGAAAGTAAGGAAAATAAAGAGTACTTCTTTCCAGATGCTACATACTCATTAAAAATCCCTATAAATTCCCCAAGTGGCAATGGTACATACATCTCTTAGCTGTAGTGACATTGGCTTCAGATATTGAAGTGGTAGACTATCAGATTTAGAAGGACAATGTAGAGCCCTGGATGTATACGGTATTCTGCCTGCATGCATGCTTATAGACTAGAAGAGGGCGCCAGATCTCACCATAGATGTACCACCATGTGGTTGCTGGGAATTGACCAATGGAACAGCAGCCAACCAGTACTCTTAAAAGCAGAGCCATATTTTCAGAACCATTTCTAATCTGCCTTGTGTTTCCAGTTTATTTTCTCATGAATGATCTCTCGGCAAGATATAGTTTGATCTTACACTGTGCACTTGGAAGGAATACACATCTGCAATGACATGTTCATTTTGCGTGTCATTTACTGAAAATTGTATTTGTAATCAAAGGTTTGTTTCTGTTTGTATTTAGCCTGGAAGTGTATATGCAACCTAGGATGTTCTACTCCCTGATATCCACCTGCATCTGCTCTCCTGCTTGAGCGCTTGGACTCACCATGACAGGCACTTTCTTCTTGTCCTACAGTCACATTTGCCTACTAGGGTGTTTTGTAATTATGCTATTAGCTTAGGTGATTCACGACATCTAACATGACTTGTAGATCAAGAACTTTTAGCAGGGTATTTCGAGACTTTGTTACATTGGAATAAACAGAAGAAGCCTGAACTATCTAAAGGTGTTCAGTGCCCAGGGTTGCCTAGCATTTTCATGAGTCTGAAAATCCATCGGACTTTTGTCCGATTGAGGGATGCGCACAATTCCCACTGGAAATCAAGTGTCTGTCTCCTTTAAAACTAAGGCTGGGTTTCTTTTGAGAGAAGAGAGTGCTTGTGATGAGGGCAATTCAGGTCTCCTCCAACTTTTGGAGGTAACTGTGTTAGAAGACATAGCTCAGGTGCACTAACTTCTTACTTCCACAAGGTGGCGCCCCATACTTGGTAGCCATATCCTCATTTCTTCAGCACAAGTACATAACTACCTTTGGCCAGAAGGGGTCGCAACAACACGACACTTCTGTTTCCCTATGTGTTGAATGTGACCACTGACAGAGCCCTCCTATGAATCAAAAGTAAATTGCAAAAGTTAAAACAAATACATGAATGAAAATCAATAATTTACATTTCACAATCATCAGAATCTTTTCTAAATTTAGAAAAATACATTAAGGAAACATAAGAGTTAACTCTCATATCTCTTCAGTTACCTACTCTAATAGGAACTAATATGGAGATCACCATTAGGAAATTTGTGTACTAACTTGCCAAAGACCAGCTTTGGCATCCATATGGTAGACAAACTGAGGCAGGCAGCCATTGCAAGCCAGTGCTTAGAGCTGCTGACTGGGGAGGATTCAGATACCTACAGATGCTGATGATAAAGGCCCCCAACAGTTAGAGAAATTACGCCACAGAACTTTTTTTATGAGAAAACAAAGCTTACATCACTGGGGCTGGCACTCCCTGATGGTAGTGGAAAAACTATGAACTCTTTTTTACAAGGGGCCCTGAAAGAAAGATAACACACATGAAAATCAAAACAAACAAAAAACAATAATATAAACAATGTCTAAAAAAGTGAAGGAAAATGTTCCCACAGATTCATGAATCCTATGTTCTCTGGTTTTCTAATTCTTTGCAGCAAGCCTGCCCTAAATATAGATGATATAGTAAGTGACACTCTATTGGAGAAAACTGATTTTCCCTATGCCAGCTTATGTCAATGGCAGATAGTTTCTTAGTTACATGTCTGTGACCAGTTTAGACTCAGGCATGGTGATAGAGTTCACCAGGGATCTAGGTTCTAGCTATTTTAACTACCTGAAAGCTATCTAGTCTGACCATATCCCTGTCAGTGTTGAGGTGCCTGTGTAGGTCACGTGCATGATTCCACAGTCACTCTGATTTCATATGTACATCAGTTTCTATTGTGTATGGAAGACACTGTTTCCTTAGAGTCATCAGTCAATACTGTTTCTTACAATGTTTTTGCCTCATCTTTCTTGTAGAACCCTGAGCCTTGAGGGCTGCATCACTCCCTGCACAGTACTAGCTGTGGATCTCTTTATCAGTTAATATCTTCTACAAGAAGCTCCTCTAGTGTGAACTGATCAAGGAACCAATTTATGGGGAGAACAATATGTCATTAGGAGTCATCTTATTGTTTTGTTCCTTCAGCAGAATAAGAGCAGTGTGTTTTCAAAAGATTCATGACCATGAAGATAATAGTATTGTTGTTCTTGCCTGAAGACAGACTCATTTATGAATGAATGTACCATACTATACTATCACAGCTGTTTTCTAAATGTTCATGAATTGTAGTAGAATGGTTATTGGCCAAGGTAACTTCAGCCCACAGTCCATGTTTCATTTCCTTGTTGGTTGATAGTGTTAACATTTTCATATGCCTCTATTGAAATATGAATTTCAGATTGAGTTTACTCAGCTTCTAGTGTAGTGTTTTGTCACTTAGAGGGTCATTAGGTAGCTCAGAGCAATTTTTTAATTTACATCTTTCTGCATCTTTCTCATATACAAGCCCCTTTACATATGAGAATTATGGATGCCTCTTAACAAAACCCTTTACAGCTTTTGAATTTTTTCATGTTTCAAATTGAGTGTGGAGAATTCCTAGAACTTGAAACATAAAGCAAAAAGAAAAGGGTAAAGATGATCTTTTGAAACCTCAACAGTGATCATAACATTTTTTAAAAAAGTACCTTGCTTTTTTTTTGTTTGTATGTATGTATGTATGTATAAGAGGCATCACATCTCTCCTGAAACTGTCAGAAAGCGGTGCTAACCATATCCTCTAAGCCAAGTCATTTTCTTCTACACCAGATAGATACCTCACATACACGCATATATTTTCATGTTTGGGATCATCCACTTCCAGAGTTCATAATTCAGAAACACTTAAGGAGTTAATAGCTGACACTTCAGTGGGCTATATTAGTTTGCTAATTTTAGCCAAAGAATTACTATAAGCAGAAGGGTTAAAAATAGCACCCCTGTATCATCTCATGGTTCTGTGAATCAGAAGTCCATACAGATGATAGGGTTCTCTACTTATGATCTGAAATCTAGTGCCAGTATGGGAGGGCTGGGGAGAATGCCACTTCTAAATTGTTTCTGGTTGTAGAGTGAGGGAACTTTTTCATGCAGCTATAGGGCAGAAGCCTTGCTGACTGTTGATCAGAGGTCACACTCAGCGTGAAAAGCCTTCTCTCAAGCCCTTCTTCGCAGCTCATCATCTTCAAAGTCAGCAAGGGCACTCTAAATCAGTCCCAAGCTTCAAATTTCTCTGACCTCTCTCTATCTGTCACCAGCCATAAAGAACTCTCTGCTTTTAAAGGAATGTAATGAGACTGAGCCCAATTGCATGACCTCCCTTTGGATCATCTCAACATCAAGTCACTATTATTTTTAATCACATCTTCAAAACTTCCTTTGACAATAACATAATATGATCATGGATTTAAATATGATAAAAATCCAAGACCTAAGTAAATGTGATCCTCATCAGATAAAAATTTGGGGCACTGATTTCCAGCTGGACATGCACAATACCAAAACTAGAAGAGAGACAACTCAGGGAGCAGGACATCTCAGCCTCAGCACTGTTGACATATGTGTCCAAATGCTGGGCTGGGTTCCTCACCCAGAGGATCCCTAACACTTGCTTATGGGCCCCATTATCATTATTTTGACATTCTTTTTTAAAAATTTATTTATTTATTTATTTATTTATTTATTTATTTATTTATGTGAGTACACTGTAGCTATCTTCAGACACAACAGAAGAAGGATCAGATTTCATTATAGATGGTTGTGAGTCACCATGTGGTTGCTGGGAATTGAACTCAGGACCTCTGAAAGAGCAGTCAGTGCTCTTAATCACTGAGCCATCTCTCCAGGCTCTATTTTGAAATTCTTAACACTCTTTAAACTTCTAAGTGAAATACAGGAGGACAAAAGAGTTTTGTCGATGAGCAGGACACATATCTGATAGTCATGGCAATAGTCCTCGCTGCCATGTTTGAAAACTGGTGGGTGTTTCAGTCCTTGTGAGCACTATGATAATTTATAAGAATTCTAGTGGACCCATGGGACATGAAAGTTCAGTGAAAATCAGAGATAGCAGAAAAGCAATGTGTTACACTTGTGACTGAGAAATACAGTAATTCTCAACTTTCCTAATGCTCCAATACTTTAATATAACTCCTCCTGTAGTGGTGAACCCAAACTTATAAGATTATATTTCAATGCTACTTCATAAATGTGAATATGGTACAGTTATGAATTCTAATGTAAATATCTGCGTTTTCCGATAGTTTTAGACAACCCTGTTGAAAAGCTCATTCAACCACAAAGGGGTCTTGACCCACAGGTTGAGAACTGCTCAACTTACTCAGTAAGGAGAGCCCTTAATAGGTGTTGAGGTTTGGTCTTGCTGTGTATTGTAATGCTAAGTGTAGGTCCCCAAGTTTTGGAGTCTGTACATAGCTCCAAGTGGCGCTATGTGATCTTGTTCCCAAGTTATTTCTGATTGGTAAATAAAAATGTCAACAACAAATTAATGCCAGTCCCTTGTAGAAATAATGCTTGTCAGTAATGTGGTGTCTTCAATGCTGAATCAGCGGCCAAGCCTTACTCTGAACGCCAAGCTGCGCTCCACTCTTTCTCTGGTAGTTACTGCTTATGTCTAGTTGCTACACACTGTACTTTCCAAAACACCACTATGCACCTACTATGCTCCTAGATGTGGTAGTTTGTGACTGTGTAGGAACACATTAGTGACTGACCATCACCAGTAGAGCTCCTTCTCCCCATCCTCTCTCCTGACACTCATAATGTAAATGGTTTTGGAGACAGAGGTTTGCCAAAGGGATCACAATGCACAGGTTGAGAACCACTGCTACAGATAGATCCAGCATGCTATTTGTTTGTTTATTTATTTATAAAGATGTCTAGCTGTTCCTATTGTTGGAGTGTGAAATGTGCCTTTTAGGCTTATGTGTTTGTAGCACTGCTGGTTGTTTATTTTTTCAAGACAGAATTTCTCTGTATAACTGTGGTTGTCCTGGAACTCGATCTGTAAACAACATTGGACTCAAATTCACAAATATCTACTGGCCTCTGCCTCCCGCTACTGGGAATAAAGGCATGTACCACTACTGCCTAGCAAAGTGGATTCTTTTAAAAAAAATATTTTCTTACTTCTAATTGTATGCATGTGTGTCTTAGTGTGGGTTTGTGCCTGTGCTTTCATGTGCCTGTGGAAAACAGGGTTATAGGGGTTGTGAACCACTCAGTATGCGTGCTAGAAACTGAATGTTAATCCTCCATAAAAGCGCTAATTCTTAACCATTGAGCCATCCCTCAAGTCCCGAGTCTTCTTAATTAAAGAAAACTTAAATGCACAAGGGAAAAGATGCAGATGAGAACAGTTAACAAACATTTAGAAGCTGGAACTCAGGAGGCTGTCTATAACATGATGCCTGGTAGGAGAAGCTGCACATTAAGGACTTGGGCAAGGAAGCTGGAGGAGCATGGCAGATTCTCTTAAGAACTGGACATGGGAAGGAAAACAAAGTCCAGGAAGATCTCGGGCTTTCTCTCCAACTCCCAAGGAAGCAACCAGAAAACGGTATAAACACTCAAGCCCACCCGTCTCCTTGAGTTGCAGGGAAGAGGGTGCCATTACCATTTACAAATATGTGGTAGAGAGATGGGAGAGAAAGAGAAGTGGAGAGGTTCAAAGCTTTGGAGGGAGGATGGACTGGAGATATGATGGCGATGATGCCCAACAAATCAAAATGAGACCAAAAAGTCTCCAAAATATCCTTGAGTTAGTTTTGTGTTGTCCAACTGCTCTTGGGAATGGGGCCTGCCCTGAAGAAGGCTTAATATAATCACCTGGGTTTACTTCTATGTTTTTGCTTTCTATTGTTTCAATCCAGAATTTGACCTACTTCTTTATGCTATCTATCCAGATAGTTCCCTCTCTATTGTCAAGTGCTTTGATCACTCCCAGTCCTTACATTGAGTTAATTGTAGCACGTGACTCTCTTGGCCTTTCATCCTTGAAACATTACCTCCTTTTGTAGAATTGTGTTTCTTTTCCTGTTTTCTACTTCTCTAACAGTTCATCCTTCTAAGTCTACTTAGCTGGTCCTTCATCATCTTGACAGCATCTGAACAGAGTGCTTCAAATTTCAGTCATCTGGTCTTTTTTCTCTGTTATTCGTCTATTATCTTTTTGACTATTAACTTCTACTAACATCTACGTGACTGTCTTAGTCAAGGTTTTTATTCCTGTATAAACAATGATGACCAAGAAGCAAGTTGGGGAGGAAAGGGTTTATTCAACTTATACTTCCACACTGCTGTTCACCACCAAAGGATGCCAAGACTGGAACTCAAGCAGGTCAGAAAGTGGGAGATGATGCAGAAGCCATGTAGGGATGTTACTTAGTTGGCTTGCTTCCCCCTGGATTGCTCACCTTGCTTTCTTATAGAACCAAAGACCACCAGCCCAGGCATGGCACCCCCCACAATGGGCCCTCTCCCACCCTTCATCACTAATTGAGAAAATGCCTTATAGCTGGATCTCATGGATTTATTTCCTCAACTGAAGATCTGTGGCAACTCCAGCCTATGTCATGTTGACACACAAAACCAGCTATCACAATGACTTTAAAAATAATATGCTGTCTTTAGCCAGAACCCAGCTATACATAGCTTATAAATCTTGTTGGCTACACATTCCTCAAAATTCATCTCTGCCATCCTTTGATATGGCATGACTGAAGATATATTACCATTTGGTTATTGATCAAGCCAACTCATAAAAAAAAAGAGTTGTCTTTTACCTGCTCAAACAGGAAACAAAAATTCATCCTTAACTGATCTGTGCACCTTGCACATTCCATGCAAATATCTTTATGGAACTAAATATTGTTTGTCACATTTTATATTACAGAATGATATACCAAGAGGGCAGCTCTGATAAGTTCACAGTCATGGATCCTGAATTGACCTGCTGTTACAGCTCCTTGCCTGATCTTGACTCAAACTGATGCTGTTTCCAGAGATTTGCTTTGAGAACATCTTCAGGAAGGACTGCTAAAACAAATATTACCTGCTACTTTTATTTTGAATTAACCATTTTTCCAATGTCTTTCTTGCCCCCCCCCAAAAGAAATTCTTTACCCAAATGATCAGGAAGCAATCATAAGAAGACAGTTGTCCTAATTCTGTAAGTTTTAGTCATTTAATGAATTATAGATATGTTGTCATTTTAAGGAATGATTTACAAATAATTATAGTTTTGAACAAGGATGAAACTAAATAGTGTTCCTTTCCTTTTCACTTCCTTCTTTCTTAGGTAAAGGGAAGGGGGTTGAAAAGATAAACGGGAGATAGCATAATATTATAAGAAATTAAATATATTGGATGAATTACTAGATTTACATTTTTATAAAGCATTTTATAGCTGTAATCTGACACTGGTAGAAATCTTTATATTTTGAGGCAGAATTGTTTTATATTTTCTTACATTGGTACATAATTTATATATTGATACAAACTTAAGGTTTTCCTTGGTATAAATCTTTGTATATTAATACAAAACTTAAATTTTTTGTTATTCTTAGATAGGCATTGTGCCTATGCAACTCATTTAGAATACAAAGTTTCTTCCCAGTCCTTTTAATAACTACTATTACATACTGTTTAGGATAATTAAGTAATGCAAGTTAATAGACTATCAAACTGATAATTATATTAGACTCTCATTTAGTTAATTACAATAACATGCTTTCAAGGTTATTCAAATAGTAAATAGTTAAAAATAATCAATGTTTAACAATTTGAAAGAGTTAACTCAGAAACTTAAAAAGAGTCAGGGGCTGGGTTGCATTACTCAGACCACAAGGGGGAGGGAGAGACCGACCTAGGGGTGAGGATGCATTCCAAAGACTGACCATACTGACCATTTGCCATTTACTTCATCCCCTAGTGGACCAATCTGTTTAAGGATATTACTGTTCTGCCAATCACATTGTGCCTAATGGAATCTGCCCTGGGGTCTGTATAAAAAGTCCTAGGTGTGGATGGTGGGGGAGTCACTCCATCTTTATATACAGAGTGACCCTAGCATGCTAGTATTTTTTAATAAAGTTCCTCATGCGTTTTGCAGTGATTCCATCTCCACGTGGTTCACTCAAGGGTCCCTAGTAAATTAAGACTCTTCAGTTTTAACAAATTCAGCATGCTATATATATAGATAGGCACACTTGAAAAGTGTCAGAGATCCACCAAATATGGCATTTAAAGTTACTTCATTATTAAAAGATCTTGTGACTACAAGACCCATCTGCTCCTGACAGTGCCTGTTGGGTGTTTCATAAAAAAGAAAGAGAGAACCAGAAATGTGTTTGGTAGAGGTAGAAGGGGTGCCTCTGTGGGCCCATGCCGAGACAACCCTTTCACAGAGGTACCAGTCATATGAAGGATATAGTATGGAGTAGAGTTTATTTAGTGTATGGGGAGGGGAGTTGAGGGAGTAGAGACAGAGAAAGCCAGAGAGAAAGGGAGGGAGGAAGAGGGAGGATGAGAAACAGCAAAGACAGAAAGAGAGAAGAGTGGTAGAGGTTGGCCATGAATACATGGAGAGAGGGGGAGAAATTTTATTCTTTTATATGTTAACTAATGCATATTTGTTCATTTTTTAAATGGTGAGCTTTACTTTTGAAGATTAATTTCTATGTTGTCTCAGGAAGAAAAACAAAAATTTTCAGAGTTAATGTGTTTAAATATGTAACCCCATTCCTTTGACACCAATCGAAAACTAATAAACTACATAGGAAAAAAAATCTCTTCTCCACAACCAATCAAGTTTCAATGATTACTTATACCTATAAAGTCAAACATATAATCTGCAATGGCTTTTGAAGTTGAAAGGTCAAAATTTAGAAATGGGTTTGATTCTGGCTGTATGACCTTGGCTAAGTTTTTCATTCTTTTTTGAATACAAAAATTTCCTTTAGTTTTTAAAAGGAAGGTATTTCTTAAGACTGAATTTGCAGGTTCTACGTAAGTGTTTTCTATGGAACACTCTAATAGCTATGTACTAAATATAGCCAGATATGCTGGAGAAAAGACCATGAGAAGAAACTAGTCATAGGAGACCTTAGGTACCTGCTGTCTACAAGTGAACAGATCCTGAAGTCTGGTATGGTCCTTAGTGTTTTATTAGAATGTAAGGGATTGTAAATCATAGTATAAACTGGCCTTGATTAATCTCAGCACTAAGTAGGTAGAGGCAGGGGGATCTCTGGTAGTTTGAAAACAACCTGATCTACATAGTGAGATATAGACCAGTTAGGGCTTGCATAGTTAGACCCCATCATAAATAAAGACCAACATCAATCGAAGGGCAAGTTAAACAGAATATTGAAACACAATCAAAAATATTTTTTACTTCTTTTCTAGTAACAATAATGCCAACTGAAGCATTATTAATGTGGATATTAATAGATATCTAAAAATGTAATTTTCTTTGAACAGAACTTGAGAGTATAATATGCATAATTCAAATAGAAGTTGCGGTTTCTTTTAGTATCTCATCTCCTTTTAAACCATGACAGATTCAAGTCTTAAGTTCCAGAGTTATCTTACTTAGATTGCTGGGTTAGCACCCTCACTGCTGTCCTTATTTTGCTTGCTGTTCCTCACATAACAGTAAGAATGGTGTTTTTAAAAAGAACTTGGATTGAACTATTTGTGCTCAAATCCTCCAAAAGCTCTGGGTTACACAAAGAATTGAATCTAAGCTGCTTCTCCCTGCCACCAGGGCAGCTTCCAACCTAACCTCAGCCTTACCCCATGACTCTCACTCTCACTATTGGGCTTTAGGATGCTACCCTGGCAGATGTACCAGACACCATTTCTGGCTGGTGGCAGTTGTTCTTGACTTCTATTGCTGTTCTTTACTTGAAAGAACTTTTCATGGTTCCTAACATAGAAGCAAGTCTCTTCCTGTTGTTTGACTCTTTTGTTTGGCATTGAGTTAAATATTTTTTCTTTTTCTTGTTCTTATTTATTATCAGATACAGTTTTCACTTGTTAATTATTCCCATTAGACTTGTTGGCTTTCTCTTCCTACCTACGGGGTAGAGATTGCATTAGATTTATTCATAATTTTATCCCTAGTACTTAGAACTATGCCTGGTACCTAATAGGCTCTTGGTAAAAATTGTTAACTAAATGAATGCTCTAGTTGATTTGAACATTTGACATCTTCATTCCAGATTGTGCCTGCTCCCACTTACTGATTGCATGACTGTGGACCGGTTAATGACTTCTGGGGCTTCATTTTATTCATTTTCTAAGGGTCTGAGCTTAGGTTCCCATGCTTGCAGAGCAGGCACTTTATTTATTTAGCATCTCCTAACCCTTAATAGCAAATCAACCAAACTCCTCCTCCTCCTCCTCCTCCTCTTTTCTTCATCTTCTTCTCCTCTTCCTCCTCCTCATCTCCTCCTCATCCTCTCCTTCCCCTCCTCTCCTCCTCCTCTTCTCTATCTCCTCTTTCTCCTCCTTCTTCTCTTTCTTCTCCCTCTTCTCCCTCTTCTCCTTCTTCTTTTAGATGCAAGGTTTCTCTGTGTAGCCCTGGTTTTCCTGGAATAGTCTTTAGATTAGGCTGGCCTCAAACACAAGAGATTTATCCACTTCTGTCTCCAGAGTGCTGGGAATACCATTGCCTGTCTTCTGACAACATATTATTTGTTGTGGTCCTAACTTAAAATAGAATTAGTTTTTATTTTTTATTGTTTTAGGATTTATTTATTTATTTATTTTATGTATATTAGTATACTATAGCTGTCTATACATGTCTAACACATGGGAAGAGGGTGTTGAATTCTATTACAGATGGTTGTGAGCTACCATGTGGTTTCTGGGAATTGAACTAAGAACCTCTGGGAGAGAAATCAGTGCTCTTAACCACTGAGCCTTCTATCCAGCACAGAATTAGTTTTGTTTTGTTTTGTTTTTTTGTCTTTTTTTTATTTGATATATTTTTTATTTACATTTCAAATGATTTCCCTTTTCCTAGTCCCCCCACTCCCTGAAAGTCCCGTAAGCCCCCTTCTCTCCCCCTGTCCTCCCACCCACCCCTTCCCACTTCCCCGTTCTGGTTTTGCTGAATACTGCTTCACTGAGTCTTTCCAGAACAAGGAGCCACTCTTCCTTTCTTCTTATACCTCATTTGATGTGTAGATTATGTTTTGGGTATTCCAGGTTTCTAGGTTAATATCCACTTAATAGTGAGTGCATACCATGATTCACCTTTTGAGTCTGGGTTACCTCACTTAGTATGATGTTCTCTAGCTCCATCCATTTGCCTAAGAATTTCATGAATTCATTGTTTCTAATGGCTGAATAGTACTCCTTTGTGTAGATATACCACATTTTTTGCATCCACTCTTCTGTTGAGGGATACCTGAGTTCTTTCCAGCATCTGGCAATTATAAATAGGGCTGCTATGAACATAGTAGAGCATGTATCCTTATTACATGGTGGGGAATCCTCTGGGTATATGCCCAGGAGTGGTATAGCAGGATCTTCTGGAAGTGAGGTGCCCAGTTTTCGGAGGAACCCCCAGACTGATTTCCAGAGTGGTTGTACCAATTTGCAACCCCACCAGCAGTGGAGGAGTGTATCTCTTTCTCCTCATCCTTGCCAACACTTGCTGTCTCCTGAATTTTTAATCTTAGCCATTCTGACTGGTATAAGGTGAAATCTCAGGGTTGTTTTGATTTGCATTTCCCTAATGACTAATGAAGTTGAGCATTTTTTAAGATGCTTCTCCACTATCCGAAGTTCTTGAGGTGAGAATTCTTTGTTTAACTCTATACCCCATTTTTTAATAGGGTTGTTTGGTTTTTCTGGAGTCTAACTTCTTGAGTTCTTTATATATATTGGATATTAGCCCTCTATCTGATGTAGGATTGGTGAAGATCTTTTCCCAATTTGTTGGTTGCCGATTTGTCCTCTTGATGGTGTCCTTTACCTTACAGAAACTCTGTAATTTTATGAGGTCCCATTTGTCAATTCTTGCTCTTAGAGCATACGCTATTGGTGTTCTGTTCAGAAACTTTCTCCCTGTACCGATGTCCTCAAGGGACTTCCCCAGTTTCTTTTCTATTAGCTTCAGAGTGTCTGGCTTTATGTGGAGGTCCTTGATCCATTTGGATTTGAGTTTAGTACAAGGAGACAAGAATGAATCAATTCGCATTCTTCTGCATGCTGACCTCCAGTTGAACCAGCACCATTTGTTGAAAAGGCTATCTTTTTTCCATTGGATGTTTTCAGCCTCTTTGTCGAGGATCAAGTGGCCATAGGCGGTGGGTTCATTTCTGGATCTTCAATCCTGTTTCATTGAGCCTCCTGCCTGTCACTGTACCAATACCATGGGGGAAAATGGGGAAAAGGCTCTAGCAACTAACCCTTTACTTAATCTCCTGCTGTTTTAGGGTGAAGTGCTAAGTGCCTGAAACTGCAGTCTCTGGCTTCAAAGGAACACAGAAGGCAGGTCAGCTACATTAGCATAGTAACTTAGACTTAGATAAGTAACCCTTTTATTATAAAGCAACCCTAAATTTTACATAAAACAAAGTCTTACCCCAGAATTTTGTAAGACAAAGTCTTACCCCTGCAGATGCTCTTCCCCCTTCTGCTGCCTCAAGAAGAATCAAGAAGAAAGAAACACCTCTGCTGGGGCTGGCTCGGGCACTCATTGATCTAGATAATAAATGAAAGAGTATTATTAAGCAATGTACTATCAAGCAATATTTATATGCTGCATACAGTATTCATGGTAGATATTTCTTATTAGGACTGCTATCAACCTGTTTTCTGGATTAAAGATTACCATCTCTCACTCTCACTTTCTCTCTCTCTCTCTTTCACACACACACACACACACACACACACACACACACGCGTGAGCACGCGCGCGCACACACACACACAGACACTCACACATACCCCTCTTGGTTCAGAGTCATGCCAGCTTTTGTAATTTAATATTAATGCTGTATTTTAGTTGAAGTTGTAAAGTTGATTTCATGGGAAGTCCAAGACAAATAAAGCTAGGTGATAGACTATTCTCCTCAAGGTAGAATAAACAAACAGGTTGAGCATACTGCAGATTATAGGTCTTAAATCTTAATAACCTCAAGGTATATTTTTAACTTGCCACTGAAGTCCAAAAGTGAGCAAAAGTTCCAGTCTCTTAGAATGTAGGAGGTATTTCAATATTAATGTATCATCACATGGAAGAAAATGTGTGGGGGATCAGGTACAATTCAAAGTCCCCACATTCCAGCTCTAACTCTGCAGTCTTGTATAATGACACAGTGAGTACTATAGTAAGGCTCACACTGTAGGTCTGAAAGGGTGGATCTGCAATGGCAGGTACTTGTCTTTCTCCCATATAGGGTATGCTCCCCTCCCCTCTCTCTCTCTTAAAGATTTTATTTATCTTAAGTATGAGTATACTGTAGCTGTCTTCAGACACACCAGGAGTGGGAATTGGATCCCATTATAGATGGTTGTAAGCCACCATGTGGTTGCTGGAAATTGAACTCAGGACCTCTAGGAGAGCAGTCAGAGCTCTTAACTGCTGAGCTGTCTCTCCAGCCCAGGTATGCTCTCTCTTATCAGTGATAAAGACACAAAATTGATATTCAGAGAGTTGGCCAATACAAGATCATGCCAGGCCCTCAAAGAGAAGCTGGACGTAGGAGAAGAAGTATACATACTCAGGGATTCTGCACGCTGTGGCATCTGCTGTAAAGGTTAGGGAAGTTCTAGTATCATAAGGACCATAACGAAGGAAACTCCATTATGAATTATTATATATCTTCTGGGTGCTCTGATAAAGTACCATGACCAAGGCCATTTTAGAAGACAATCTATAATGGCTCACAGTTCCAATGGGATACTGTGGCAGCCTGTGGCACTGACACATGGCTAAGAATAGGCTTGATGTACTGAGGGAATCATGTCTTCAATGGCAAGCACAAAATAGAGAGGCACTGGAAGTCAAGCATGCCAATGAAGTTTGCAAGCGTGCATTCAGTGGGAACCCTCCTTCAGCAAGGCTGAGCAACATCACAAAACATTGCTATTAGCTGATGATTAAGGGTATGGAGATAAAAGATTTGAAGGTGTGAAGAACTGATCACAAGGCTTCAATTTAGAGAAGTTATGATTGAGATTAAATGCTGTACATATCAGGTCTTACTTGTTTGTAATCTCATCCCACCTTCTTAACATCATCATTGAAAAGTACAAGCATTAGGCAGGCAGTGCCTTTAATTAATGTGCCTTTAATCCCAGCACATTAGACAGGCAGAGGCAGGCATATTTCTGATTTCGAGATCAGCCTGGTCTACAGAGTAAGTTCCAGGACAGTTAGGGTTATACAGAGAAAGCCTGTCTCGAAAAATCAAAAATTGAAAAATAAATTTTAAAAAAGGTATAGGCACAATAATATCAAAATTATTAATGAGATACTCTTTAAAGTACAAATTTGTCCAGCAGAACACTTGTCAAACTCAGAATCCTGTATTTGAGTTCAGTACTGTCTTTCTCATGAAGGCATCATTCAAAAGCTATAAATTTTGAATTAAGAGAACAATTACAAAAATTTAACATTATAAGCAAACATTTGTCTCATTTGAAATCTATATACAAGGACTATTTTGCTCAAATATATTTTAAAGAATTTTTATTCTTAAAAAGAGATTCATCTTCATTTCCAAAACTCTAAAACTCTGTTCTTAGGTTTCTAGTCCCAGTGCAGTAAATCCAAACTTCTATTCTTACTGTGCCAGACAGTAGAGTTCAGGCAATGTTCTGTGTGGGACTCATGTAGGGATCCGTGAAGGGTTGGGGGCTAAGGTGAATTTTTCAGTTAAATATTTCTCTGTAATTGTTTTCTGTACATACAACAATTTCTTAAAATACATATAAGGATTTCCTTTGTCATATCCTCAGAGGTAATGAGGCACTATTTGTTCATTGAACAACAAACTTCAAGGCTTTATATTCTTAGAGCTAAAATTGTGGCAAAAAATGACACATTTTATTTGCTTCTACATGTGAATAGTGTTTTGTTTTTTTTGGGGGGGGGAGGGATTTGGTTTTATCGAGACAGGGTTTCTCCGTATAATCCTGGCTGCCCTGGAGTTCACTCTGTAGACCAGGCTGGCCTCGAACTCAGAAATCTGCCTGCCTCTGCCTCCCAAAGTGCTGGGATTATAGGCATGAGTCACCACTACCCGGCCTGAATAGTGTTTTGAATAAAGAACTATATCCTAAGTCCTGCATGATGGCACATGCCTGCAATTTCAGCACTTTACAGGCTGAGAGTATTTCTTTACCAAGAGTTAAAAGCCAGACTGGGTCACTTTACCATTAATGGATAGTCATGACTACAATGGCAGATACTGCTTCCCAAATTTTATGTACTTTATGTAAAACCTCAATTATAGCAATTCTGACTACTTAGAGTAGCTTATAAATATAAACACCAAAAGCACAAATGCTGTATGTATGTATGTATGTATGTATGAGTGTATGTATGTATATATGTTAGTTCTTTTGCTTATTGTATTGAAAAAATACCTGCCAAAATCTGAAGAAAGACGACTTTATGTTAGCTCATGGTTTGGGGTTATCCAGCTCATAGTATGTAATAATATCAGGAGCAAGAAGTGCTCTAGTAGCGTATTCAGTCAAGAAACAAAGAACAATGAAAGTGGGTGCTCACCTGGCTTCCTGAGTTATCACATTTTTATTCAGCCAAACATTACAGTCAAAAGATTGTACTTCCACATGCAGCATAAGTCTTCTGCTCTGAGTTAAAGCTCTCTAGACCATCATATCGATAACCAAACCAATCTTCTAGGCCATTCCAAATCTATTCAAAGATGCAATGAAGATTAGTCACCATATTACTTAATTTGACCATTAGCTTATTGTGTTGGATTGACTGTTTGGTGGTATCTTACAATTTCTGTCCAGTGTATTTTTGTAAATATAATTATTTTAAAGAGGAAAGTTGCTTACACACACACACACACACACACACAACTCATACATATACATACATGTGAGTGAGCATATGTATGTATATGTATGAGTATGTGTATGTGTATATATACACATATATACTTGTATATGCTATGGACCACCCCAGTCAGGTATGGGCATCCCTGGGATGAGGGTCTTTGAAGTCCAAGTGGGTACGGATTTGTCAGTGACAAACAGAAACAAACACAAAAGCAGTCTGAATCTGAGTGTATTTTGCAGCTCTCAAGCAGGGGATTTTATACATTAAAAATCAAACATATCAACTCTTAGAAACATTATTCAGCAAAACTATCATGAATACCAACAAAAATCATTTGGCACAGTAAAATACAAAAATCATCTGAGCATTACAACTCTGAAACTACATGTTCAGTAAATCACAAACAGAACAGGTAGCATTATTATTAATAATATAAGTTATCAAAATATAACAATTCTAAAAGAATGAATTCAATAGAGTGGTCATCCAAGGCTAGTAGCATATTCTCAAGAACAGGCTAATAAATCTTTATAGTCAGTGCTCTTAACCATTGAGCTAATTTTCCAGCCCCATATGGTTAATTATTACTTAACATCTAATGCCTGATTTTTTATAAATCTTTATAAAACACATAAATTTAAACTATTTTGATTAAGGCTTCCTTTAGCATATACTGAACCCTACGTCTGATGACACACATGTAGCCATATGAAATCTTATTGTTGGGAAAGCTTTTATCTATCATAATAATTTTGTGAACGGTTCGAAAAGTAAAGCATTGGTTTTCCCAGAGATAAGGTCATGTTAGTGACCCCATTTCTAGGGATGGTTTTGTACCCAAACCTGTAACTAATAAAAGGAATGAAAATTTATTGCCATGAGAACTACAGCTCAATATGTACACATACATACACACATATACATACACAAACATATATTTTATTTATATATTTAATTTATTTATATGACTACACTGTAGCTGTCTTCAGGCACACCAGAAGAGGGCACTGGATCCCATTCCAGATGGTTGTGACCTACCATGTGATTGGTGGGAATTGAACATTGAACTCAGGACCTCTGGAAGAGCAATCAGCACTCTTAACCACTGAGGAATCTCTCCAGCCCGCTCTTATATTTTCTAGCAATGAAGTTTTTCCTCTAGATTCTGAATTTTACATTTTTCTATGCTCTAAAATTCTGTGTCAAATGTGATTTACAACTCTGTCAAATGACATCATGACATATTTGCCCTTTGTTTCGTATTTCTCTCGTACAATATCTCTTGAGAACTACTTAAAATACTTGGAGAAAATATCAATACATTTTTTGGGCAAAAGTTTGGTGATGTGTAGTAGCAGTAAGGGGATTTTGGATATTTTCAATAACTTCATAGATTTTGATGTGAATGCTACCCCACTTTGGCTGTGCTAGTGAAAGGACACATACCAAGGGGAATAATGGACCACTTTCATGTCCTTCTGTGCCTACTTACAAGGCTTGACTCACAGGGGAGAGAAGGTTTCCTACATTGTTAGATTTAAAAGCAGTGTAAGAGGCCATACATAAATCTAGGTAGATGCTAATCTCCTTTTAGAAGGATCACAAAATACCATTTTTTTCCATTTAGCACCTGTTTAACCAAAACTAAGTAATTTTCCAGGAGTCCATGTTTGTGCGTGGTCAATATTCATATTTGAATCCTGTGTGAGGTATTCACTGTACTCAAGCTCATGTCTTACCTGTCTGTTCACTTCCTACTAGCCCATGGGACTACACAAGATGGCACAGTTCTTTGAAATGAATGAAAGTACCAAGATCTTAGAGAAAACAATTACTTGATTAAAATATCAAGCTCTAATGGACAAAGCTCTGTGCCACTATTCATCTATTATCTGTTCCTTTACTTTCAAGAGGTTCTGTCACACTTCATCTCGATGCAGATAAAATACTAAAAAATTATCCTTACAAAATGGTTTAAATGTATATCAAAAATTAGCCTTACTAGCTGGCTTAGATAAATATTACAAAATGAATTTCTGAAATAAAACAATTATTATTGTAAAGTTTTCTTAGCAGTCAGCAGTTAGCATCATAAAAAGCCCAGGATTTATAGTGAACAAGCAGTTCATAATTCACTGTCTAGAATGGAGATGTGTTTCAGAATGTGAAGTTACATATCTTTATGCCTTTCATCTTCAGATTCCAGATATGTTTTCACTTGATATTTGTCTAATTGTTTTGAGAAATCTTTAGAATCAATTTCAACAAGAACTGAGGTGAGTCTAGTGTCTGAGAGGATATTTGTAACATCAGCAGTGAATATGGAGCAACCTGTTGGCACAAGGCCATTAAATGCTGTACTGTTTGGCAGGAGGGACAATTGCAGTAGGCTGTCTGAGGTCTCTTCTGGATCCGCTCAGTTAGCTAGCTGTCCATAATTATTTAATAGCTGACCTGATGACACTTAGAGATGTTAACATTTTGTATAATACTTGTCCATTTGTGTTTTAAACTTGTACAAAGTCAAATCATAGAACAGTCTCTGTAGCTTCATGTTTTTCTTACTAGGTTTCTTCTGTTTGAATGAAAGACCATGACCAAAACCATTTTAAGAATTAGAAGGTTTATTTCAACTTAAATTTGCAGTCCAGCATTCAGAGAAATTAAGGCAGAAACACAAAAGTACATGCAAACATCTCTCTCTCTCTCTCTCTCTCTCTCTCTCTCTCTCTCACACACACACACACACACATACACACATACACATGAAAGGAAGTCATAAGACATATGGAACACCATCAAATACACAAACTTTTAATTATTAACATATATGGAATAGACACCAAGTCAATGGCATGGATATCTTCAGCATGCTCATAGATAGAATGTCCGCACACTAAGGAAAGGCTGATCTATGCATAACAACCCCCCCAAGAACAGCAAGTAAACAAGACAAGGAAGGAAAATCCTTTGAGCATTATTAAAACACTTAAATATATATAACAAAGAATGTATATTGAAAGCTGTAAGAGAAAACTAACAGTGAAAACTGAAATCCCCCAGAGGCTGTAGCAATACATACAGTTCTTAAAGACTATAACAGCAAACCTAAAATAATATATCCAGCAAAACTGTGATGATTTAAGGAGAGTGCAAAATTTTCCATGACATAAACAGCTTAAACAAATTATATTCAAGACATAAAACCTAAGGGAAATATAGGAATCATTATTTCTCCCTGAAGAGAGGATTCAGCATTCTCTTCTCCCTGAAGAGAGAGTCATAATGTGGAAAGTCTTCATTATTGAAGAATAAAGTACACTAAGAAGAAAACACCAAAAATCAGCAACAGGATTGGCCCTGCTTACACATGCATATCAACTGTAAATATCAGGGTCCTCAATTCTACAGTCAAAGCACAGACTAAATGAAAGAATGGGACAGGGAAGTAGACCACATAGACACATATGTAAATATATAGATATATAGATAGGTATCCATACATTCTGTACAGACAGACATATATGCATATATACACATTTGATGGATGGAGCAGAGTCCCAACAGCCATCCTTTATTTTTAGAATCAGCCTTTTTAAAACTTGTTAGACAAAAGTTATTTTTATAAAATTACCTCACAGATATAATGTTGCACAAAAGGGAGTTACAGAAGGCTGTTGGTAGTTCAAAGCAAGATTTCATTCTCTAAGCTCATAAGTTCATATAGCCTTATTTTTTTAAAGATTTTATTTTATATATGTGAGTGCACTGTCAGTGTCTTCATTATAGATGGTTGTGAGCTGCCACCATGTGGCTGTTGGGAATTGAACTCAGGACCTCACTGAGCCACCTCTCCAGCCCCCATATGACCTTATTTTATTCTAATGCACACCTGACCTGGAATTACTGTTTTTCCACGATCATTAATTTGTTCCAATCCTATTTCTCTTCTTAGTGCAGTTTATGAAAGCTGATTCTATTTCTTATTACGCAACCTTTACTTACTATTCTGTGTGGAGGAGACACATTCTATTCTTGATTCTAACTTTATTATATGTTTCGGAGAAAAAAAAACTAAAACCATCTCCTTAAACATTCTTTCTAATAATATTTGAACAAAATCAGGAATTCTATAAAATCAGTAAGTCATCTAAATAGTGCTATTTCAATGAAAGTTCCTCTTCATGTTGATCTGCAGGAAATTTGTCCAATAGGGTAGACTGATGCTCAGGAATCGTTAGGATATGTGAGACCGTCAGGAAAGGCATATCATTCGAGAAGCAATTCTTGGATGAAGTCTCTGACATCCATGCCTCTCAGCGCTCCCCCATATTAGGCTATTCAAAGAGGTGGACCAACTCTAGAAAACTCATTTGCCATGTCCTATACTGCTTGTGCCACTGGATATTCATTCTTTGTTTGCTTCTAGGAAGAACCTGGACATCTAGGCAGCTGTGCTCAGCCTTGACACTCATGTTACATGGGGACTGGGCTCATGACAGAGCATTTCCTTAGTATGCATTCTCTAGTTCCAATCCCCAGCAACACACACAGAGAAAAGGCTCAGGGGGAGGTAGCACAGTACCCAGTGAGTAAGTAGGAATCCTGATTCAATCCCATATCCTAAAGAATGGGACTGAAGAAAATAAGGGCGAGACCAGCAGGATGAATGGTGCCAGTCCTACAGAGAAATCCTATGATAAAGAAATAGGATGTAAAACAAAAGGCACATAGGCAAGCAGCTAGTGAGATGAGGCCTTGCAGTCTTGTGGGACCTGCTTAAATCCAACATAACTCAAATATCAGGTCTAGGCAGCTAACAAAATATGATTGTCATCAAGCTGCTACTGAAAGATGGGGGCATCAGACCAGACTTGGAAGCTGAAGTATTACCCTTAAGGGATGTTCTGCAACACTTTGTTTTTCAGAACATTTATTACCATTAATTGGTGATGTGATGAGACAGTGTTCAGGCAGCTTGAAAGATGTTCACAATCACAGCAAATCCTACTCCAGCCTAGTATATACAAGGGAATATAGAAATCAGAGAGATGTGTTCAGGTATGTATCAGGATGTATAAAAGTGATGCCACACATTTATACAGCTTCAAAAGATATAGGGCCAACCAGTGTCACTATGCTTCAGTCAACACTCACTTCACTATACAAAAGGTATAAGCTTTTAAGCTGTCATTAAGATTTCTGATGACTAGGCAGTGACCTGAAAGTATTGGGAGCTGCTGTCAATTCTGTAGCACTTACAACTCGAAGGAGGCAATAGGAAAGCAAAATAAACTTGGCTTTAACAAGTACCCCAGAAGGAACATTCCTGCTTTAGATAATGACTTTATGTAATACTTTGTGAAGAGAGCAACATACTGTTAGGAAGAAGACCCGGTAATTAACTGCTCAATTTATTTTGTGGCATTGAAAACAACATGATTATGACCATTAAAACTTCACCTCAGGGAGTCAAATGTTACTTGACCTTAAGAGCTATGTGTTCAATATTAGGAAAGTCTTTGTTCCTTGTTCTATTCATTCAGAATACTTAATGAAGTTTAGTATAAAATAGCATCATTCTAAGTTAGTCCTCTTAAAGCATGTATATTCCCTTTTTTAAAAAATGTATATTGTATACAATATGGGTCTTTGGTATAAATTTGGTTGCTTAAATTTTCATTAAACTTTCATTCATTTGATCTGTGATGTGTCAATTCCCTTTATTCTTATGTATACTGAAATGCTACTCTAGGCTTTGGTTTCATTAAAACCAGGTTTCACATAATTTAAGTTTCCTTTTAAAAGTACAATAGTAAATGTATTTTGCTAAATTGCTGGGTAATACATGTATATAGATGTGTTTTTCTATAAGCACATAATTATGAGACTGACCTTAAAACATCAAAATGTCCAGAAACGGTAAGTTACTTTTTCTACGTTTTCTTAATTCATATTTATGTCCCTTAAATTATCATTTGGTTAACCAAAGTTCCCTTTAAAAAAATTGAGTAGGCCTGAATGAAGCAGCTTAGCAAAACACTAATACTGACCAGACATCACCTTACACCATTAGCTAACATTGACGTGAGAGGCAGTGAAGTGCAGTATGAAGTGCCACAAGAAGTCATCAGCAGGGGAAGACAGCCATTGGATTATATTTTCTTATTTGGATTTTTTGGGAGGAGACCCTCTTGCTATATACCTGTGTGTTTTTTAGGAAACCATTGTTCTACAATCTCAACTTAACAATAGAAACTTCTTATTTCTGGCAGCCAAGGTAGCTCAGATATAGGGCATTCATAGAATTGTAAATTTTGTATTCCTATCACAAAGATGAACTCCCATATCTTTCCTTTCTTCAATACAACCAGACATTTACAGTACACATCAGTGAGCAAATGACACGATGAATATGGGTTGCTGGTCTGTATTCACATTAGCTAATACCTTCCCTATCTATATCTGTTTTCCTCAGTTGCCATATCCAAGACTGAGGACAGTGGGGATTGAAACCTTTATTCATACCAAACACAAGTCTCAAAAGAAGGTAGAGAGACAGGTAGCAGAAGGATCTGGTGTCTCTATAAAAAACCTTAATTTTAATGGGTCATAATCTGGAGACAGTCTATTTGGCAGCATCTGTGGCTTTTGGGTGTGGTAGACCCATGGTGTAATGCCAGCTACCTTCACAGCCATAGGAATGGAGAGAATCATTGTGCAGGAATTTTTTTTTTTACAAGTTTGCTTCATTGCCCCTTCAGTTATACATTTGAGCCAGACAGGATCACTCTACTTGAACAAGGGAAAAGTTATAGAGGACTCAGAAGTTGGCCAGGTCACTTGAATAGTCCAATAAATAGTTTCTTTGGAGGACTGCATGACCTTTACTCCTCGAGAAAGGAATGATTAGAGAGTTCTGCCAACTGTTGGTATCAGAACTTGGGAAACAATGAGAAAGGTCTTTCAACCATAATGTCATAGGGAAGACAATACCTCCCTATGTGGGGTGTAATGGACCCAAAGCAAAGCAAAGGAAGGACATCTGTGCATGCTTTTTCTGGACTCTAATGAAAGTTTTTGGTAGAGTTTCTTTCAGTGTCCAATGTTTGTTTTATTTTTTGTTTTTCTACCTGCCCAGACTCGGATGTTTATATGCACAATGAAGTTTCCCATCTTTGTCTAAAGCTTTAGATATTAATTGAGAAGTTTTGGCTATGAAAGGACCAACATCTGAGAAGTATGAATGGCCCTGAAAAGCAAGAGTCCCCTAATGATGAGAGCAAGAAGATTAAGCTTGGGGAGGACTATGGAAGATCTGCTTCTCTTTGCTAGGCCAATGCTAAAGAGTGTACAGAATCCAGGGAATGGTGAAATAGCAAGTGCCAATATGGTCTTTGGTAAAAATTAAGAAGCTGTGAAGCTGAGGTGTTAGAAAGATTATCAAGCCCAAATGATCCTGGTTAATAGTAGTCTTAGAAACAGTGACTCAAAACTGAAAGGAAATCCTTCAGACTCTTCAGGAAAGAAGAGTGAAGATTGGTGAGGAAAAAGTGGCAAACTATCAACTAACCTTTCCTTCTTCTTATAACCATATGTTGGCAATTGTAACTCTGCCACAGATCTCCACATCAAAAGAGCAATCAGTTTCTCCAAGTCTGTTTGTGTTATGCATAAAGTTTATTTCAGTGAATGGGCATAATTGAGCACAAATGATGGTCTATCCATTTGGAACCAAGGCTACAAAAGTCTTAAATACTACTTCTTGATGAGACACCAGCAAATCAGTCCAGGTTAATCATATATGTTTTTGCATTTCCTATATATTCAGGTAACATTTAATGTGTTCTTAGATCTCTGATGGGGTTGAAGACTAGTTATAATCTCATAATCAAACTTAAGTTATTTAACATTAAGATCATCTAGATTTAAATAGATGGTTTTTAGGTGGTTTACAAGTTAAAGTCAAAATACAATTCAAATATAAACTATAAATTCTTTTTTGGGGGGGGTTTGGATTTTTTTTTTTTTTTTGAGACAGGGTTTCTCTGTGTAGCCCTGGCTGTCCTGGAACTCACTCTGTACACCAGGCTGGCCTTGAACTCAGAAATCTGCTGCCTCTGCCTCCCAGAGTGCTGGAATTATAGGCAAGCACCACCACCACCCGGCTAAAATATAAATTCTTAATTAAGATAGATGATAGAATACTATATCTAAATGTACAATATTGATAGACTAGATAACATCTAGTCTATGAGTATATATCATACCTTATAATTTACATAATTATTATAATTATACTTGATTTATATGTGAGAAAAAAAGAGACTTTTTAACTGGAAAAAAAGCAGGAAATGGGGATTGGTCTAATGCTGCTTGGACTATGTTAATCTGGGTCCGCAAAATTACACAAAAATTGCGAAATGCACTGTTGACGCCAGGATCAATTTGAGTGATTAATTGGGTTTTGCTACCTCCTGTGGTTACATAGCTGTGTGTCTTTCCTGAAATCCAAAGTGCAGGTGTCAACTATAGTGTGAAAATTCAGTTTACAATTTTGCATAGATTAGAAAGAAGTTCACCACCAGGCGGTGGTGGCGCACACCTGTAATACCAGCACTCTGGGAGGCAGAGGCAGGCGGATTTCTGAGTTCAAGGCCAGCCTGGTCTACAGAGTGAGTTCCAGGACAGCCAGGGCTACACAAAGAAACCCTGTCACGAAAAACCTAAATCCAAAAAAAGAAAGAAAGAAAGAAAGAAAGAAAGAAAGAAAGAAAGAAAGAAAGAAAGAAAGAAAGAAAGAAGTTCACCATTCATTATGCAGCTATTTCCAAAGTTAATTAGTAGCAGAATCTTCTAGGAAATTAATTAAGATTTCAGGTATTTATCTTGTAGATTCATCTACTGTCATGCTGGGTGTTGAGTATATGGAGTAGGAAGCACATCTTCACCAGCAGCTGAGGTTACTCTACATGAAGATGGCCAGCTTGTAGCTCTAGAACAGTAGACCCCCTAATAGAAGCCACAAGCTGGGAAATCTCCCCCAAGTAAAAAATTCCCTTTCAGATTTTCAACTTTAAAGGAGGTATCTTCCTAGACTTCTGTCAACTTGACACAGGCTAGAGTTACCTGAAAGAAGGGAAACTGGATTGAGAAAATGCATCCCTAATATCCAGCTCTAAGCTCTTTTCTTACTGAGTTGTTGATGAGGGTTTGCCCAATCCATTGTGGGTGGTGCCATCCCTGGGCTGGTGGTCCTGGGTTCTGTAAGAAAGCAGACCATGCCAACCATGGGGAGAAAGCCAGTAAGCAGCACCCCTCCATGACTTCCATCATCTCCTGCCTCCAGGTTCCTACCCTGTTTGAATTCTTATCCTGACTTCCTTAAATGATGAACAGCAATAAGGAAGTATAAACAAAATAAACCCTTTCCTCCTCAACTTGTTTTTTGGTCATGGTGTTTTGTTCCAACAGTAAAAACTCTTAGATAGGGAATTGAACAACACTGTCTGACTGAAGAACAACAACACTTGAAATTCAACATTGTAGCATTTTCAGGTTTAGGAGGAGTCATACTTCAACAACACTTTAAGCCTTTGCTGGGCAAGTTGTTAGGAAACTTTAAGCTATAGAGAGCATGAGAGGCAACACTTGAGGCAAAGGACAAATTTAGCATCTGGAGTGTTGTTGAAAGATGTTTGTTTAAGAGGGAAAAGTGTATGGTAGAATCTTACCAAACATTTCTTGACCAGGACTTTCAGTTTCAGTATGTGAATTCATAGTTTCTCTCTTTCTCTCGCTGCCTCTGTCTCTGTCTCTCCTCTCCTCTCCTCTCCTCTCCTCTTCTCTTCTCTCTCTCTCTCTCTCTCTCTCTCTCTCTCTCTCTCTCTCTCTCTCTCTCTCTCCTCTTATCACCATAAGCTTCTTTTTTTCCATGGGAGAAGCAGCTGGCAGGGATATGTAGCCTGCTTTGAGGAACTCCCTCAAAGTGGAAGACAGGATGCAGTTTTTGCTATGCGCTGCAAGGAAGCAAGCCAGTGGTCCTTTGAAGAGGATTGCCAAGTCAGTGAAGTTGTGGAGCAATCTGGAGTGGAGGATCTATCATTCCTGAGGTGAGGGATGCAGGAGGAGGACTGACCTACTTAACAATTCAGTACTAAATTGTTGCATTATTGGTGTCTAAATGAAGGGAAATTCCAGGAATGGTCCTGGAATTTAGGTAGAGATGGAAAGGCCTCTAAGAGGCTACTTCTCAAGGATTGTTTCCTGTGGTCAAGTACCCTTTCCCTCATTCCACCACCATTACCCCCCAGCCCTCTGCTCTGAATTTTGCAACTGTTACAGAGTGCTAAAAAGCTGCTGGAAGAAACCATTCTGTGGGTGTTTGGTGGTTATTGAGACCTTTGAAGGGGTAGGGGAGAGATTCAGGAAAGGTAGGGAGACAGGCCACTCCCAGGAAGACTGAGCTAGACTGTGTTCTGCAGAGCAGGCTGAGTATCTCTGCACTCTCCCAGTGTGAAGCTGCTGCTTTCTCTGCAGCTGTGGCTTTGTTTCTTCTGCCCAGTGTGGAACTGTGAAGTTCCATTTGCATTCCCTAGTCCACTGCTTTCCTTTTCTCCACATTTTTTTTTTACAAGACATACCATTAATTGTCATTCCCACACAACAAACTCTGCAGTGTCCTAGCCAACCTACTAACACCCCCAATCCCCTGTAACATAAGAATTAGAGGCTTCTGACCTCTTTGGGCTCTTCTTTCCAAGGAACATTTAGCTACTGGCTCAAGAGTGTTTCTACAGAAGGATCAGCCTCTGAGGTATTGATGTGGATACACTCTGCCTAAGAAGCAGCACAGGTTCAGCTCAAGCTGACCGCTCATCATCATGGAGTTTCAGTACCCTATCTTTTAAGACTGGGCCCTAGCCATTGCACACTCCCTTCTCTAGGGCAAAGTCTGGCCTACTGCAGAAAATCCTCGAGGGTGTCAAGCAAGAACTTCAGTTCTACCCTGGAGCCTCTCAAATATAAGGTGTTAATACAATTTGGAAAGTGTCTTTGAATTAGTGAGGTTCCTAGGAATACAAAAAGGACTGGGTGGGTCAAGAATATAGATGGTTGTTTAGCTTTCTGGCAGTGCAGGTAGAAGCCAGGGTCTTACACAAGCCAGGTAAGTGCTGTACACTAATTGCATCTCTCAGCCTTCAAGAACACTTTCCTGAACTTATAAGCATGTTTGACAGGGAGTATTCTAGAGAGTTCATCGTCCGTATTTAAGATGTATTTCAACAAATCTTGAATAACAATCTATTATTTTTTGACACTGAAAAGCCTGTCATTCTTTAATCTGATTTTCACCTCTGTATTAAATCATTATAAAAATGTGAGTTTTCATTGTGGCATTTATATACTGTTTCAATTTCTTTCTAACTATTGCTTATAAATTAAGATGAATTTCCCTAAAGCACACGTCATTTTTGTTTTTCTTTTGTTTGCATTTTTAATCCTCTACCTCATCTGCTAATGAAACCTTGAAACATGTTAGGTTTGCAGTATTTTCATAATATTAATTCTTAAGGCTGTTCACAACTGAGGTGAGCTATTGATTTTAACACTTGTTCTTTGTTTGTTTATGTTTTATTTGTGTAAACAAATGTAAATCTCAAGCCTACAATGTAAATTGGCTCTGGAAGGTTGCAGGATGCCACAGTTGGTAGCTCTAGGCATCAAGAGCATTAGAAAGGATTAGCTCAATCTTATTATGTTCTGAAAATGTTTTTATTCTTTAAATGTGTTCATGACTAGCTGAACTCCTCATTTTCTATTTGCCCATGTAGTAGTAAATCTGCCTGAGATTCCCATTTACAGCAAGTTGAGTGGACCAAGGCTATGACTTCTTGGAGCTGGAGATGAGACATGGAACAGCACGGTCAGGTTCTTTTGTATCCTGGACAACAGGCTAAGTAACCAAAGATGACCTTGAACTCTTGATTCTCCTTCCTCCAAGCTCTCCCCAGTTGTTGAGATTACAGTCCATGTATAACCACTGGACAATTTCGTGCTTTCTTCACTTGGGGATGAAGCGAAGAAGAGTAGAAGTAATATTTTCCCATCTTTATTTTCCAACAGAAAATGTGATTTAAAAATAAATGACACTTCAGGTGGCCACCATTTTATGAACAACTCTCCAACTCTGTGTTTTACAGGTATATTTCATTCCTCTCAGGACTATTTGGCTTATCTTTCTTAAATGAATGAAGGACAGTTATCATTGCATTGAGCACACACTTTTCCCAATGCAAGGCCTGGTGTATTTCTTGCCGTTCATGTCACCATCTTCCAGTAATGTCAGGGCCACATAGCTGCTCTGGGGAGGAGAAAGCTTGCAGGTGCTGCTGGCTTATGACAGCCACTTGCTTTGTTAGTCATGTAGAGCTCCTTGGGAGATGTAAGACTGCTAAAAGTTCTAGTTAATGTCTCTCATTTTGTACATTGAACCCCGAATGTGTAGGACAGGTTTTGTTACAAAGATTCTACATTAGACAGCCTTGTCTAGTTCCAGGCCTAGGCAGCTACTTGGATGTTTTTGCCATATGTGTTGAGGGACACTATTAGTCTGTTGTTGCTGGTTAGAATTCCTTTCTCCTGATGTTGTACTTCAGTTTATCACGTGATGATGATGACTGCCACCAACTCCAAGACGAAAGAATCAGATCCATCATTTTAGGTATCCCCATTTTCCTATAACCTGTGAGACTCAGGATATATAGTTCTATAATAGAGTGTTGGCCTGACAAGTTTCAACTCTAGGTTTGCAAAAATTTGGAGTGCTAGTTCATATCATTGGGAATTAGAATCAGGAGGATCAGAAGTTCAAGGACATACTCAGCTGTATAATAAATCCAAGCCCAAGCTTAGTTATTGGAGACTCCATCCCAAGAAAACATGTGCAAGACTGAAATAGAGCATCATTATACAGATCCAAGAATAAGAATGCACTGTTTTTGTGTATAGAATGTTAACCACAGAACAGAAGGGATGCCTGCCTCATTCTAGTACTGCTACATATGGAGTGAGTAGTGGCCACTCTCCAGGGAGCTTGCCTTTGTGAACTTAAAGTACACAGTTTTCTTTTGTTTAGTTTGTAAATGAAAGATTAGATAGATCAGATATGTGTCACACAACAAGTTAGGAGGCACTACACACTGGACCCCCCACCTCATGAATTCACTTTTCTCTTTCCCACCTGCCAGTAAGTTGAAGCCCATATTTGTGTATTTTGGAAAATATCTTCAGAGATATCAATAGGGAGACCGAGGCATTCTCTTGTGGTATGTATTCTAGACTGCAGGTTGTGCTCCAGATTTCAAAAAGCTGATTGATGTGCGGGTGATGACATCACAGACATCTTTTATCCTGTGGTCTGGTTTGCATTTGCTTCCATTTGAGGTAAGTAAGAGGTTAAATATTCAATTTTCAGACTTTCCATTTTTTCAATCAACAAAGACCAAGTTTTATAATGTCTGTTCTGTGTAAATTCTTCCCTGATGCGATCTAATAGTTAGCGTGTGTATAATTTTATATTTTTTATTATTCTGTAATCATCAGATAAGACATACTAATTTATTAGGTGTGACTCTTCAGAACTTCTCAAATAACTACTTGTCAAGCCTATGTACATGTGGATGCCAAATTATGCCCCTGCCAAGATCCACAGGGTAAAGCTGTAGAGTTTTTGGATTTTTTTCCAGGGGAGCCTGGCAGTGTGAACCCACGAGAGCATGTGATATGAAACAAGTCCCTACATCTGTGTTGTCTCTGTGGGAACTGCTGTTTGGCATGATAAGCTTCTTTTAAATCTGTCACTGCTCTGATTGAAGGGTTTGTTGATAGTGTGACCAAACTGTGTATATATGTTACAGTTTTATAAAGAGGCTGTTTGTATCTGATAATAAAGCTGGCTGAGTGCAGCGGTTTAGAGCTGGATGGAAACTGAGTTGTTCAGAGAAATAACTACATACAGTGTGCACAAAACATCTCCCCTATTTTTTCTAATTTTTAACCCCATTCTCTTGTTTTCTAAATAGAAAGAAATCCTGTCATCTGCTTAAACCCCAGCTAACCAAATGTGTTATCTTAGAAGCTTGTTCTGGGATGATACACCCTGTGACGGTTAAACCTGTTTGTCACTTTAATTAGTATGAAACACACTTGAATTATTCCCCTGAATCTGTGAGGGGATTTCCAGAAGCAACTGGAACATGGCTCAGGAAGGAGTGGCATGTCCCCCACAGGCAGCATCCTTGGATGGAGCAGGTACAGAAAGAATGGAGAAGCTCACACAGGAGTCTGTGTTCTGTTCACCTCTCTGGGGTCTGGGTCTGTGGCTCCATCACCCATGGACACCCCACTTGAGTATGTCACATGGTCTCAGACTTCTGATCCCATCCTCAGGTTTCAGGCTTCAATATTATCAATATTATTCAATATTATCATCAAGACTCCATTTTGGGAGGAATTTGGGAAGGGGAAAACCTGATCAAAATATGTTGTATGAAAATTAAAAAAATAAATAAATAAACAAGAATCCACTATTAATTTAGGAATTCTTGGATTGATCACATACACAGAGTGATAAAAGTCTCAGAAGTGGGAAAATTGGTTTCTCAGGAAGAGGAGTGAACTGAGTCTCAGCAAGAGACTCAGTGGTGGCTCCAGATTTCAGGAAACTGAGACAAAGGAGCACAGGGACAGGCTCAGCTCACCTGGATCCCCTGCTGTGACATGAGACAGGATGGCTGCTCTGAGGCAGAGATAGTAAAGCTAAAGCTGCCTGCTTCTTACAAACAGGCAATCAAAGGATAGGGTTCTAAAGTTTAATTGTTCTTAAAGCTAGAAGGGAATATAGACTTTGCTGGAGCCAGGAGAGGAATTCTTCAATTCTTCCTACAGTTTGGAAGGATTAGAAAGAGCTGCTCATGGGTGCTGGTATTCCTTGCTATGCAAAGATAGGCTGTTTGGAGGAAGGCAGAGGCAGACAGTAAAAGGGTGCTGGCCTCCAAAAAAGCAGACAGAGGATAGAGATGAGGAAATTGGATTTAATTGTTTTTAGGGACAGAAGGGAGTATAATGGTAATTGTTTAAGTATACAGAGATATTAAGCTCCCACAGAAGAGTGATTGAGTGAAAAAAATGCTTTAGAGGTGATATAAAAAGGTCTTGCCTGGATATATTTTTTTTTATTTTCTTTTTAAATTCTTTTTTTAATTCGATATATTCTTAACTTACATATCAGATGATTTCCCCTTTCTTGGATCTCCCCTCCCCAAAAGTCCCATAAGTCCTCTTCCCTCCCCCTTTTCCTCAATCAACCCCTTCCCACTTTCCTATCCTGGTATTCCCCTACACTGCTGTCCTGAGCCTTTCCAGGACCAGGGGCCTCTCCCCCCTTCTTCTTGGGCATCATTTGATATGTGAATTATGTCTTGGGTATTCTGAGCTTCTGGGCTAATATCCACTTATCAGTGAATGCATACCATGTGTGTTCTTTTGTGATTGGGTCACTTCACTCAGGATGACATTCTCCAGTTCCACCCACTTGCCTAAGAATTTCATGAATTCATTGTTTTTAATAGCTGAGTAGTATTTCATAGTGTAAATATACCACATTTTCTGTATCCATTCCTCCATTGAGGGACATCTGGGTTCTTTTCAGCTTCTGGCTATTATAAATAGAGCTGCTATGAGCATAGTGGAGCATGTATCCTTATTATATGCTGGGGAATCCTCTGAGTATATGTCTTAATCAGGGTTTCTATCCCTGCACAAACATCATGACCAAGAAGCAAGTTGGGGAGGAAAGGGTTTATTGAGCTTACATTTCCACGTTGCAGTTCATCACTAAAGGAAGTCAGGACTGGAACTCAAGCAGGTCAAGAAGCAGGAGCTGATGCAGAGACCATGGAGTGATGTTTCTTACTGGCTTGCTTCCCCTGGCTTGCTCAGCCTGCTCTCTTATTGAACCCAAGAGCACTAGCCCAAACGTGGTGCCACCCATAAGGGGCCCTCCCCACTTGATCACTAATTGAGAAAATGCCCCACAGCTGGATCTCATGGAGGCAATTTCCCAACTGAAGCTCCTTTCTCTGTGATAACTAAGCCTGTGTTAAGTTGGCACACAAGACTAGCCAGTACAGTATATGCCCAGGAGTGGTATAGTGGGGTCCTCTGGTAGTATCATTCCCAGTTTTCTGAGGAACCGCCAGACTGATTTCCAGAGTGGTTGTACCAGCTTACAATCCCACCAGCAGTGGAGGAGTGTTCCCCTTTCTTCACATCCACAAACTACTAGAAAAGAAACTGGGGAAGAGCCTTGAGCACATGGGCACAGGGGAAAATTTCCTGAACAGAACACCAATAGCTTATGCTCTAACATCAAGAATTGACAAATGGGACCTCATAAAAGTACAAAGTTTCTGTCAAAAGGACAAAACAGGAACCCACCTGATCTTTACCAACCCTATATCTGACAGAGGGCTAATATCCAAGATATACAAAGAACTCAAGAAGTTAGACTCCAGAGAGCCAAACAACCCTATTAAAAATGGGCTACAGAGCTAAACAAAGAATTTTCACCTGAGGAATATCGAATGGCAGATAAACACCTAAAAAAATGTTCAACATTTTTAGTCATAAGGGAAATGCAAATCAAAACAACCCTGAGATTTCACTTCACACCAGTCAGAATGGCTAAGATCAAAAATTCAAATTCTTTAAAAGTGGACTTCATGGGAATTCTGGGATTGATTCCTGGCATGACAGATTAGAAGCCTAAGAAATGACTTATTCAGTAAACAGAAGGGAATTTATAGATATTAGAATATTGAGGCACTCAATCTTAAAAAATTAGAATGAAGGCAGGGAATAGAGTGCCTAGCCTATCTCAGACAGTAGAAACTTAGGTCTTGAGAATTATATCAGAAGAGAGGCTGGAAATAGGCTCATACAGTAAGCAGATAGAATTATTAAATAAATAATTTAGACCTTGATCTCATGAAGGTTGGGGCAGGGGACAGTACAAGCACTGTCTCAAAATGTAATATTTGTTTAGAATGCTTTATTTGCTTTGAATTGTTTTAATTATCAAAATGAGTGTGATTTTAAGTTTGGTGGTTATATTAGATTTCCTCTGGGAGAGAGGTCAAGCTAAACATTTAATGATTTCCGGTTGCTGGACCAAAGACTTGCTATTTTGGGAGAAAGGCTGTACATTTGTGTTGACAGGAAAGGAGAACAGGCTCTGGACCCCTTCCAGAGTGATATGCATCCAATATGACAGGGGCAGACCCCTGAAGAAGTAGAGATATTGAAGAGAATCAAAAAGGACAGGTAAAGAGTCACAGTGCCATCCTTCACGTGGCAGGGATAAAACCTGATTATAATTGGTTATTAATAAAATTAACTCATATTACAAAAGACAGCTGTCTTTCACATGCTCAAACAAGGAACAGAATGTCATCCTTCACTAATCTGTCCACTCTGCACAGTCTATATGGATGTCTTAATGGTACTAAATTTTTGGTTGTGAGATTTATATATTACAGAATGTACAGCTTTGGTGAGATTCATCCTCAGACACGCTGAACTGACCTGCTTAGACCCCGTGTGTCATGGATTCCAGGTTGTCTTGCCTCATTCAACCTTTCAGATGGATCTAGTCAGAACTTCAGTCAAGCCCTGAGCTTTCTAAGTGTACAGAGACTGGATAACGGTTGCTAAAGCATTGCTTTCTGAAGTCTAATAACATTTTCTACTTCTCCCCAGCCCTTCAATTTTTCATTGGCCCTGTTCAGCTGGAAGAAGCTACAGAGAGTTTTCAGACCAATTCCCTGGATTTGAACATCTGGTAATGGTTATTTTACAAATTATAGAGTTGTCATTTTAAGGGATAATTCGGCAATGGTCATAATTTTGGAAATAGATGGGACGGTTTGTGTAGTGATAATCTTATTTGGTAGAATCTTCATATTGATGCAAGGTTGAAGTTATAAGTTATTACATTTGTATAGAATTTATTTTGATAGAGATTTGTAGAGAGACTTATTGGGGTGCCATGCCCCCTGGCGGGAACTTGATATCGACCAAGGTGAAATTCCTCTCCTAGCCTTTGAGCGGGAGCTGTTGTGTTAGTTATAATCCCCTCCACTTAGCGTGGACTGCTCAAATCAAGGTGAAGCCCACTGTTCTTCCAGGACCTGCAGTTTCCTGAGATACACTAGCCTCCTGCTGAGCAACCAAACAGGTTCTGTGGCAAGTTCCCAGCCTTTGGGGGAAGGGTTCTCCCCTGCCTATATATTTGGAGTCCTCCATTAAACCTTGAGACCTTGAACAGCAACTGTTGTTTTGTTCTCGTTCTCTTTTTGCAGCTTTCCCATACATCCCCAGCTTTCCTTCCAAGTAACCTGTTCCATGTAACTGCGGGCAGTTACAGAGATTTAAGGTTTTCATTAGTATGGATTTCTTTTATTGATACAAAATTTGAGATTGATATTGTTACTCTTAGATAGACATTGTGCCATGCAATTCCTCTAAGAATAGAAAGCTTAGATAGACCCAGTCCTTCTAAAAACTGCAATTATAGACTGTTCTTAGAGGATTAATCGCTACAAGTTAAGGGCCAGATAACAACTTCATGTTTTTGTTAGATTCTGATTTAATTATAAAAGCATGTTTTTCATATATTTCAATTAGAAATAGCTAAATAGTCAATGTTTAACAGTATATATATATCCTTCAAAAACACCAGAAACCTACAGAATGTGACATTTAATGTTATTTAATCATTTAACAATGAGAGATATCTGCTCCTGAGAGCATACCTTTCTTGGTTCAAAGAAGATATCAAGCATCTTCACCTCCAGGCAAGGTTGCTTATCATGGCAGGGTGACCACTGGGCAGAATTTGCCTATATCATCTGCAGGCAAGATGCTGTCCAGGAAAAGGATACATTATACAGAATAGTATAAACTGTTAGCTCTGCCAATATAGGGTAAACAGTCCTTAATAATTCTACTCTATAAAGGTCTGACAGATGATCCTGGGCCAGAAGGCTGAAGACTGATGCATCAATGTTTTTGAGGAATTGGGGTTGCTGTCCAGGTAAGTCAGCTGTCTCTACAGTTGTTTAACCTTGAGAAGCTACGTTTGGTGCTTCTTATATAAACAGGAAACCTTTGAGTCATTTTCAGATTTCTGACTGGGTTGAAAACTAGTTTTAGTCTTGTAATCAATCTCAAGTTTTTTAACATTGAGAGAGAGGTTATAGAGTGGAGGGCATGGTTTTCAGATGGCATAACAGGCTAAAATCTAAACATAATCAAGGGATAGGATCATAATTCTTGCCGGGTGTGGTGGCACATGCCTATAATCCTAGCACTTGGGAGGCAGAGGCTGGTGGATTTCTGAGTTCGAGGCCAGCCTTGTCTACAGAGTGAGTTCCAGGACAGCCAGGATTACACAGAAACCCTCTCTTGAAAAAAAAAAAAAGAGATGCATAGTTCTTTCAGTTAGAAATGATGGTAAAATTACTTTTTCTAATTGACAAATATGATGGATTGAATGTTATTTGTATACCATACTGTGTAACTTACATGATTGTTATGGTTTTGTTCAATTTATGTCTGGGAGAAGAGATTTTGTTTTTTCTTTGGATAGAAAAGGTGAAGTGTAGGGGTAGTTTTTGATGCTAAGTTCCTGTTTCCCAGTTGGTTCTTGATTTGTTAGTAAAGGAAGCCATAGTGAGACCTCCAGGTCTCTGGAGATAGGCAGGTAAACAAAAGGATGGAGAAGGAGATTTACAATGCTTTGGAGGGTAAAGAATCCAGCAGGCATGTGAGCACTGGGAGGAGCCAGGGCCTCTGACCACTACTACAGGAGGATGGTAAGGGATGTTGGCAGGGGCTAAATGAGACTAGCCACTGAAGTTTAGGGCAGATGGGAGGAACAGAGCTAAGGGTAATAATAAGGGTACATTTTCCAGGCAAGAGATAGTAGAGCCAGCAATAGTGTTCAAAGGCAAGTTGAAAAGGAACAACTATCTATGTGTCTTTTATCTGCAAATTTAAGGGAAGCCTGGTGGGAGTGGGTGGTGCGGCCACTTCCTGGAACAAAGGGAGGAAGTGCAGAACTACACACAACACTGTATCTTTTCCTAGAGCAATTTCTTTCTTCCTTCCTTTCTTTCTTTCTTTCTTTCTTTCTTTCTTTCTTTCTTTCTTTCTTTCTTTCTTTCTTTCTTTCTTTCTCTCTCTCTCTCTCTCTCTCTCTCTCTCTCTCTCTCTCTCTCTCTCTCTCTTCTTTTGGTTTTTGGATTTGTTTTTTTTTTTGTTTTTTGTTTTTTTTTTTTTGAGACAGGGTTTCTCTGTATATCCCTGGCTGTCCTGGAACTTACTCCACCGCCCAGCACTAGGGCAATTTCAAATACATCCTTCCTTTGATGTCCAGTGACTTCAGAGTACATTGTTACCTGCTTGAGGTCAGGTGTTGGGATCCTGTAATACTCAACCTATCGCTAGCATAGAGCAGGCATTTGGTGGATGACATCTGGATGGAATCAAGTTCACAACACTGAAATTTGTTATAAGCCTACTCACAAATTTCTCTTTTCACCATCAGTGTGTTGCTTATGTTAACATTGATTTCCCACAAGATAATGTTAGCAAGAATTCTTCATAAATGAAAGAGTTGTACATTAAAAATATGCTAACATAGACCATATAACTTCGAGAAAATTGTGCTAAGAGAAGGATAGTGGTTGCTGTACTGTCCATCCAACAATTTAGTATCATATACTAGCTTTTCTGCTCCTGTAGGAATTAGTAATGGTTCCCAAAATAGCTTATATTAATTCTTTCTTCCCAGTTCTATTGTATGATAACTCTTGAAATGAACTTTCATTTTAAAGATTTATTTATTTAATATACATGAGTACACTGTGACATGCCAGAAGAGGGCATCAGATCCCATTACAGAAGGTTGTGAGCCACCATGTGGTTGCTAGGATTTGAACTCAGGGCCTTCAGAAGAGCAGTCAGTGCTCTCAACCACTGTGCCATCACTCCAGTCCCCTTGAACTTTTTTTCACAGTTGTTATTTTAGTACGTAAGTTTGCTTGCTAAACATCCAGGAGTTGCCTTGAGGCTATGTCCATAAAGTGAGACTTACTTTCCCTTGGAGGAAGGGAAATTTGGCTTCTCAGTCACCTTTATTGTCATGGATTGCCTTCATTTTTCTCTGTCCTTCCATTTCATTACAGCATGAGTCCATTTGACACCTGAACCCAACATCATTTAGAGTCCAGATTCTTCAACTGTGTGCTCAACCACATATGGCAACCAAACATGAGTGTGGTAGAAAAGTTGATGATACCAAAATATACCTGAAAGTACAAGAGGCAATAGCAGAAGATTCCTGCCTAAGGAAGTTTTTTTTTTTTTTATTCAATATATTCTTTATTTACATTTCAAGTGATTTACCCTTTCCTGGATTTCCCCTCCCTGAAAGTCCCATAAGCCCTTCCCCCCCCCCCTGTTCCCCAATCGACCCCTTCACACTTCCCTGTCCTGCTGTTCCCTGACACTGCTGCACTGAGCTTTTCCAGGACCAGGGGCCACTCCTTCCTTCTTCTTGGACATCATTTGATATGGGCATTGCGTCTTGGGTACTCCAAGCTTCTGGGCTAATATCCATTTTTCAGTGACTGCATACCATGAGTGTTCTTTTGAGACTGGGTTACCTCACTTAGGATGATGTTCTTCAGTTCCATCCATTTGTCTAAGAATTTCATGAATTCATTGTTTCTAATGGTTGAATAGTACGCCATTGTGTATATATACCACATTTTCTGTATCCATTCTTCCGTTGAGGGACATGTGGGTTCTTCCCAGCTTCTGGCTATTATAAATAGGGCTGCTATGAACATAATAGAGCATGTATCCTTATTACATGCTGGGGAATCCTCTGGGTATATGCCCAGGAGTGGTATAGCACAGTCCTCTGGAAGTATCATTCCCAGGTTTCTGAGGAACTACCAGACTGTCTTCCAGAAGTAGTAGCAGCTTACAAACCCACTAGCAGTAGATGAGTTTTATGCTTTCTCCAGATCCTCACCAGCACCTGCTGTCTCCTGAGTTTTTGATCTTAGCCATTCTGACTGGTGTGAGGTGAAATCTCAGGGTTGTTTTGATTTGCATTTCCCTGGTGAGTAAGGATGTTGAACATTTCTTTAGGTGCTTCTCAGCCATTCAATATTCTTTAGGTGAAAATTCTTTGTTTAGCTCTGGACCCCATTTTTAAGGGGTTTATTTGGCTCTCTGGAGTCTACCTTCTTGAGTTCTCTGTATATCTTGAAGGGCTGGATTTGTGGAAAGATACTGTATAAATTTGTTTTTGTCATGAAAAATCTTGGTTTCTCCATTTATGGTAATTGAGGGATTTGCTGGATATAGCAGTTTGGGTTGGCATTTGTGTTCCCTTAGGGTCTGCATGACATCTGCCCAGAATCTTCTGCCTTTCATAGTCTCTGGTGAGAAATCTGGTGTAATTCTGATAGGTCTACCTTTATATGTTACTTGACCTTTTTCCCTTACTGCTTTTAATATTCTTTCTTTGTTTAGTACATTTGGTGTTTTAACTATTATATGACGGGATGAATTTCCTTTCAGTTGAATCTATTTGGAGTTCTGCAGGCTTCTTGTATGTTCATGGGCATCTCTTTCTTTAGGTTAGGGAAGTTTTCTTCTATAATTTTGTTGAAGATATTTGCTGGCCCTTTCAGTTGGAGATCTTCACTCTCTTCTATGCCTATAATCCTTAGGTTTGGTCTTCTCATTTTGTCCTGGATTTCCTGGATATTTTGGGTCAGGATATTTTTGCATTTTTCATTTTCTTTGACTGTTGTATCATATATCTTCTATATGTTATTATACATATATTTGTATGTTATATACATAGATATATATTTCTATGTATCTTCTGCATCTGAGATTCTCTCTTCCATCTCTTGTATTCTGTTGTTGATGCTTGGATCCATGACTCCTGACTTCTTTCCTAGGTTTTCTATGTCCCAAGTTGTCTCCCTTTGTGATTTCATTATTGTTTCTACCTCTTCTTTAGATCCTGGATGGCTTTGTTTAATTCCTTCACCTGTTTTGTTGTGTTTTCCCTTAGTTCTTCAAGAGCTTCTCGCTGTTTACTTGTGTTCTCTTGTATTTCTTTAAGGCAATTATTTATGTCCTTCATGAAGCTCTTCATGATGCCCTCCATCAGCCTCATGACCTGTGATTTTAAATCCAAATCTTGCTTTCCTGGTGTGTTGGGGTATCCAGGACTTGCTATTGTGGGAGAATTGGGTTCGGATGGTGCCATATTGCCTTCATTTCTGTTAGCAACGTTCCCACCTTTGCCTTTTGCCATCTGGTAATCTCTGGTCTTAGCTGGGCCTGCTGTTACTGGCAGGAGCTTGCCCTTCCTGTGTGTGTGCCTGTAGGTCTATCTCAGCAACCTTGGGTGAGCTGCTTTCTCCTGGCACAAATTGCTGTGATGCTGCAGAGTTCTTGGGTACAGATGGAATCCTGGTGTGGTGTGTCCCAAGTGATCCTCTACTCTGGTGAAACCTGCCTACCAATCTGTTGCACAGTCACAGAAGCAAAGATGACAGCTGAGACCTACTCTCTTGTAGTTGTATTTGGGTATATACCTCTGTGGCCCCGATCAGCTCTGGATGCAGGCTGTGCTGGCTGTCTCCTCTTCACTGGCTGTTTCGTTTATAGTTGGCTTCCTGCACTGCTTAGAGATGGTGTGCTGTGGCCGAGGCTGTTCCCAATCCAGAGGCGGAGACCTGAAGGTTCTTGCCAGAGGCCTCCGGACTGGATCCTCCGCTCTGCAAGGCCAGACTCAACCTTGGCAGGCTACCTCTTCCTAGCTGGCTGCTGGGTGTATAGCTGGCATCCTGCAGTGCTTGAAGATGGCGCGCTGTGGCGCTGCCTAAGGAAGTTAATTCAAGGTCATATTTATGATGAATCTCAGGTGTCTGCAGAAGCACTCATAACCATGTGGCAGCTCTCAGCTTCCCAGAAGCTGTGGGTCTGAATTCTTTTTGTACCGTGCATGCCATCACTCTGTGCAGCACTAGCAAACACTGTTAGGAGCTGCTCTGCTCAGACTCAAGCTGTTGTTTCCACAGAACACGCATGGTTTCCTGACTCTAGAGCAATGTAACAGAAAACTGAAAATTCATATTTTCCTACCATCATTCCTCAGCACACATCAAATTAGTGAATCTTTTGGTTATGTTTAACATTTTAAATTTGTTTAAGTTACTTGTTTGCATTTCATGCAAAAAAGAAATCAGTCAATGAATCTTGGCTGGTGTCTTAGCCAGGGTTTCTATTCCTGCACAAACATCATGATCAATAAGCAAGTTGGGGAGGAAAGGGTTTATTGAACTTATACTTCCGCGTTGCTGTTTATCATCCAAGGAAATCAGGACTGAAACTCGAGCAGGTCAGGAAGCAGGAGCTGATGCGGGAGGCCATGAAGGGATGTTACTTACTGTCTTGCTTCCCCTGGCTTGCTCAGCCTGTTCTCTTATAGAACCCAAGAATACCAGCCCAGAGGTGGTACCACCTACAAGGGGCCCTACCCCTTGATCACTAATTGAGAAAATGCCACATAGCTAGAACTCACGGAGGCACTTCTCCAACTGAAACTCCTTTCTCTGTGATAAGTCCAGCCTGTGTCAAGTTGACACACAAAACCATCCAGTACAGTTACAGAGTAAGACAGAATCCAGCAACTTCAGAGTTGGCCTTACATGTAGTTCCTTCATTTTGTACCATATTCTTTTGTATTAAAAATTATAAATTGGGCTGGAGAAATGGTTCAGTGGTTAAGAGCACTGATTTGTTCTTCCGGAGGTCCTGAGTTCAAATCCCAGTAACCACATGGTGGCTCACAACCATCTGTAATATGATATGATGCCCTTTTCTGGTGTGTCTAAAGACAGATACAGTATACTTACATATAATAAATAAATACATCTTTGAGCCTTAGTGAGCAGGGCTGGAGCAAGAAGGGGGGGAAACCTATGAAATCTGAATGTTAATCAGTTGTGAAAGTAGTGAAGGTGGCCCTCGTCCTTCCATATAAAAAATTGAGCCAAGAATTAAGTCTTCCTGTCAAAAGAAATAAATGGCTTTAAGATAGATTTGCTTCCAACTTACAAAGGAATGTTTGAATTGCCTGTTTTGTATTCCTGTATGTCAGAGGTTGTATAAAATTTTCTTGGTTACAAGGGGAAAGAGATTAAGCAGTCCTTGTATACATGATGACTAGGAAGTAAAGCAACAGACAGGAATCCCTAATGAAGAAACCCCCTGACCTCAAAGAGATAACATGCAGCTGATCTGAGTTCTGCTGCTGGCCCAGACTCTATGATACTCACAGCATTATGAGCTTATGGGACCAGCCACTTGTATTTGTGTCATGGACTGACCCAGCTGGGGAAGTCATGACCATGGGAAAATCAGGGCTTTGGTACTCAGGAAGGCATAGGTGTGGCGAGGTAATGACAAACAGACACACAAGAGAGCGGTTTGAATCTGCTGCAACTTTAATTTTTCAGTCAGGCATATTTTTAGTATATTGAGGAACAGGTCGAGGTTGGCACACCTCCAGAAACACTCATACAGTTACTAAACAAGGTACACTTCCATCTTAATTAGAACAGTAAGTAGACATGGCATGGTGCCCACAGGAACTATTGCTCTGTGAACCATGGACAAAAGCAGACTTAAGTCATGAACTTTAGACATGTGGTCTTCGAGTCTAATTTTTGGTCACTTAAAGTTGTGTTAATAATCAATAGGAGAACCTGGGCTTTCAGGCCAATTTGTATGCTATAAGCCTTCTTCTGCTACCAAAAGTCAAAATGCTTTAAGAATGAGCACATATTCATTACAAGAGCCCTCTGTACTGCCCTGGAAAGCAAACCCCAAGGTGGTCTGGCTCAAGCTAATCTATCTCTAAAATTTAAAGTATACTATAGGACCTCTGCCCTTCAATGCTATTACCCATCTGTTACCTTCTTTACTATAAGCACCTGTATAAGGCAATGGCTCATCAGCAGTCCTATATTTTCTCCTACTGTGTTCATCCTGCTACAAACTATCCATAACATTCCCTAATATCTCATATTTTTTGGTCACTACTTTTGCTAAAGCTAGTAATAAAGGGGCGCCCTGATGAGAAACAACCCAAGACCTTCTTTCACTAAGGTTCAACATGAGTTCATTGAGTTCAAGACTGGGAGCAGTAGGCGTAACTGCCACATCCTCTTTTCCTTCTACTGGAACATCAAATCCTCCTTTATCAATTAACCAGCTTGTAGGCTGGGATCATGCTATATAAAGAATTAAGAATAGGAAGAAGAAAGACACAGTGCAGAACCCATAAGACAGGAAGCGCAGTATCTGTGGAGAACATCGAGGCCCTTTTCAAGGCCAGAGGTAGGCACTCTGCCAGAGACCTCCAGGGAGCCTAGCCCCAAGGGGCATTTATCTCTCGTCTGCCTTAATGATGTACTGTCCTGTCACACAGAGGACACTGGAGTTGGTGTGGCATATTTGCACATTTTCCAGAAGACATCTTGAGCTACTCAGAGGAGTTGGTTTCCTATTTGGGAACAGTCTCAAGCCTCCTAGGCCTCAGCTTCTTTGGTTAACCCTGGGAACATCCCCTCTCGGCTAATGAGCACCTGTTTCTTCATTTTTTTGCCCTGCCTCTTCAGCTACAGCTGCCTCTTCAGAGCACCCACGGCCTCCCTTTGTTTCTGGTGTGCCATGTTGATGTCTCCCAGGACTGGATATGTCCGAATGCTTGGCTTGTGGCTGCATATGGATATGGAAATAGCACCTGACTGTGTTGCCCAATCTGGCTTCACATTCCTAGTTGCAGGAGAATCTCCTGCCTCAGCCTCCCAAGTGCTGTGATGATATGTGGGTGCCATCACCTTGGTTAGAAAATACGTTTGATCAAATACAGTAATGGACCTGGCTACTTCCAACAATGGGGACATCAAAATTCGGAGCTTCCAGTCATCTTAGCCTATGTCTAAAAGTGGGGGTCTCCACTGTCACTCTATGGATGTGGCTTTGTTAAGAAAAAACAAGCCCAGCCGGGCGGTGGTGGCACATGCCTGTAATCCCAGCACTCTGGGAGGCAGAGGCAGGCAGATTTCTGAGTTCGAGGCCAGCCTGGTCTACAGAGTGAGTTCCAGGACAGCCAGGGCTACACAGAGAAACCCTGTCTCGAAAAAACCAAATCCAAAAAACCAAAAAAAAAAAAAAAAAAAAAAAAAAAAAAAAGAAAAAAAAAGAAAAAGAAAAAGAAAAAGAAAAAAAGAAAAAGAAAAAGAAAAAGAAAAAGAAAAAACAAGCTGGGCAGTGGTGGTGCACACCTGTAATCCCAGCACTTGGGAGGCAGAGGCAGGCAGATCTCTGAGTTCGAGGCCAGCCTGATCTACAGAGTGAGTTCCAGGACAGCCAGGACTCCATAGAGAAACCTTGTCTTGAAAAAAACAAAAAACAAAAAACAAAAAACAAACAAACAAAAAAAAAGACAAAACCCCACGAAACCAACCAGGCAGCATGTAATCTTCTCAGAGGTTACAAACAATACTGCCAGGCTTAGGTCATTCAGTGATAAGGTACTTGGCATGGTGAGGGCCCAAGTTTGCAGCCATTACACAGATTGGACAACAAAGTCCAGGAAGATCCCAGGTTCTCTCTCCAACTCCCAAGAAAGAAATTGGAAAACATGTGTAAATACACAGGGCAACCTGTCTCTTTGAGTTTCAGGCAAGAGGGTGTCACTACCATAAACAAGTATGTGGTAGAGAGATGGCAGAGACAGAGAGGTGGAGAGGTTTATATATTGTGGAGAGGGGCTACATTGGAGATGCGATGGCAGTGAGGCTCAGGCTGATGTGGATGGCCTGTGCTGCCACCTAAAGTCTTGTTGATGTAGGAGGGCCCAGCTACCCCTGGAGGCCACACTGATCTGGGAGGCAAGCCCTGCTCTAAGGGTGATGTCTTGGTCCTGATGCTGCTGATAGCCAGGTCTGCTTCTTCCATAGCTGGGGGCTGTGACAATGTCCATAGTCTGTGCTGTGGTCTCAGACCAAGTGGATTCTGTGGGGGGTGCTGCTCCTTGAGTCCATGATGGTATCTTGATCAGGTCTGAGTAGGGCCTGTGGCCCCTTATAACACCAAAGGACATGTGGATGTCCATGGCTGCAGCCTGAAACCATGCTGACAGCAGCGGCTCTGCTGACTCTGGGGGCCATATTGATGGGAGTGGTTTGCACGACCCCCTGAGGCCAAGGTGATACCCATGGACCAGGTTGTCTCCAAGGGTCTACTGTGGTTCTGTGGTCCTACAGCTGCTGGGGTGTTGTGCTGATGCAAGTCACTTAAGAATACAAGGTTTAAGCCCAGTCCTTTTAATTGCTGCTATTACAAACTGTTTAGGATAGACAGTCAAACTCATGGTCATATTAGATTCTCATTTAGTTAATTATAATAACATTTTTTCAAGGTTATTCAAATAGTAAATAATTAAAAAAATTAATGATTAGCAATTCAGTCATGCTATATGTAGATAGCTTCAAAAGCATCAGCGATCCACAGAACATGGCATCAAAAGTTATTTCATTATTATTATTTTTGTTTGTTTGTTTTTTGGATTTGGTTTTTTTTTCAAGACAGGGTTTCTCTGCATAGCCCTGGCTGTCCTGGAGCTCACTCTGTAGACCAGGCTTGCCTTGAGCTCAGAAATCCGCCTGCCTCTGCCTCCCAGAGTGCTGGGATTACAGGCGGGTGCCACCACCACCCGGCTATTTCATTATTAAAGATCATGTGACTATAATTTTCATAATTGTTGTAATTGGATTCAATGCATATTTGAGAGAAAAGGAGGTTTGGTCTTTCTGTCTATTATAATGCTAAGTCCGGGTTTGCAAGCCCTGGAATCTGCATGTAGACCTGCGACCCTACCCCCAAGTTATTTCTGATTGATAAATAAAGACAGAAACAGCCAATAGTTAGGCAGAAGATACATAGATGGGTGTTAGGTTTCTCCGGCTTGGGGTCCAAGGAGGACCATGAGAAGAAGAAGGAGGTGCATGAGGGAGAAGGAGAAGCTGCCACAGGTTAGGTGAGAAAAATCACATGGCTCCGCGGGCTGGCAAATTAGAGCTACGAGCAGCCCAGAAGAAACAGAGAAAATAGTAAGTAATAATTTGGGGTTATTAATAGGAAAGTAGATTCTAATACTAAAGAGGATTCTAATCCTAGCTTTTGTGCCATTTAAGGCTCATTGCAAAAATAAAGGCTGTGTATATCTTTTATCGGGGAGCTAAAGGTTGGAAGGTGGGTTAGAAACCTGGGTCGGGATTAAAAACTTCTACAACAATCTGCCTTCAGAGTGCTGACATTAAAGGTGTGCTCCACCATGATAGCTCATTAAAGAGGAATGGCAGCCAACAACCACAGAAGGAATATGTATTTAGAAAAGCATCCTTTGCAACTCAATAAAATAGTTGACTGAGACCAAGTTTATCAATAGAGGCTGAAACATTAGATATCAAGTTGTTGGTGAGAACTTAAGGTTGATAAAAGCATTGTCAAGTTAATGGCCAATATAGAGGAAAATGTATTTTTATATTTTAGTAAGGAAAAAAATTTGGCTGTTACCACTCAACCAGGCAATTCTATTTTGTATTCTATTGGTAGTGAGGAACCTGTCCCTTTCACTATGATAGAATATTAAGTGTAGAGCAGTGTGCCTGACCGTTTCCTGCCAATGTAGAGTGGGAAACAATAGTGATATTGTCCCATAGTCCCAAGTTCGAGAAGTGGTACATTCCCCAGTGGCTACAGATGTCCCATTAGTAAATAAAATTCGTAGTTTTGTTTTTGACTTAAGTATATTACTTTTTTGCCTGACGAATTACCAACCTGTTAAATTACAAATACTTAAGTTATGTGGCCTCATTTATTTGTAATCACAGAGTTACATATTTATTTTGGCTTATGGATAATATTTAAAAAATTATTGAGCTATAATTGCTAGGAACAGAATGAGTTTGTGAACCCCAGTTTGTAGGGTAATCACTGTATTAGAATTTAGCACGTTAGATGATATTCATACTACTGACTTGATTCAAAATGATTTCTTGAGTCATTGTCTCCAGTCCTGGAATTCACTTATTTAGCAATTTGACTGTTCAGCTCCTCTGGAAATCTTGTCTCTGCTTCATGAGAGTTGGGAGTATAGGCAAGCACCCACCCCTGCCCTGCATTTCTGTGGGTGCTACAGATCTGAACTCAGTTCCTCACAGTTGTGTAGCAAATTCTTGACCCACTAAGCCTTCCCCCAAGCCCTGATATCTGATGACTTTAATATATATATAGATGAACCATCTCTGTCCTGAACTTTCATATCTTTGAACATCTCCTTTAAAATGACTTTGTCCTCCATTTTATTTGTCCTCTTTCATGGCTGCAGCCAGGGTGAATTACTAAAGTTACTTTTACTGTTTAACTCTTTCATTGATTCCTCCTCTGGAGTATAGGCTCACCAGGTCTCCAAACCCTGCAGGACCTTCATTCTCAGTCCTCCATTTGCCTCCCTAGCTTCCTCTGTCTGGATACTCTGCAGCCTATGCCACTCTCTGCTTCATGCTTCACAGTTCCTAGAATGCATGCTGACCTCCATCCTCTGCCCATGCACATGCTGCTCTGGATTTTTCCTACCTAATGGAACTAATCATTCAGTTCATATTATGACTTTATTGACATTTTCTAGCTATGCCCCCCAAAGCTTTCCCTCAGATGTAGCTCTGAACTTATCCTGCAGCTGTTGCCTCTCTCACCACACTAAATGTGCTTTGAACACTGGGAATCGACCTGTTTGTCCATTGGCACAAAAGATGTAGTAAAGTGAGTGGTGGACAGAATGTATGCTGTGACTAACTATTGGTTAGAATGAATTTTTGTGAACTGTGGTGGAACAAGCTTTTCTCAGCCTTAAAAATACAGTTTTTTCATTTTTCTTAGTGGAAATAACAGCTGTGTAGAGACAATTTTTAAAATATCATTCCCCCAAATCTTCATTTTCTTTTTTTTCTTCACTGTTACATTTCAGGACATGACCTGCTGGTAAGGCAACTAGGAGCTCTTGTCTGTTACTCCTGAAATTAAGCTGTTTCTAGATTTTCAGTTGTGGGTCCAGAGAACCATGCTGCTTTTTAGGGATGGGATGGGATATTGAAGTTGAATTTATGAAGGAGGGAGAATGAGAGCGATTTTATTTGAGTATCTCCTGTTTTTTCTGGGGGAAACACCTCAGGTTTGCAAAGTCAGTTTTGAAAACAGTACTGATTGTTTAAGTGATTGCAAACACTTTCAAGTCTCTAAGGTGGAGGAAAGAATGTGTTGAACTTTGGGAAAGGAGTTGGTTGGGAGAGGAGTTTGAATATTCCAACTGTAAAGACTATTGTAATAACAATGGAGTCTCAGGTCTGATATCACAGAGGCCTCCTTTGCCAGCCAGCAATTTACCACCGAGGCTATGTCACCCCCAACTCGGGAGAAAGACCTTGACTGGGTCTCTTTGCTCTCTGTGCTAGCAGCTCCCATGCACTGTGTCTACTGAAAGTGTCAGCTCTCACCCAGCAGGCAGGTCAGAGGCAGGATGGGGCGGGGCGCGCTAGAGGGATGTGGGGGAGGCGAGGAGCGGGGCGGAGCCATCGTGAAGCCGGAGGCTGAGCTGAGCAAAGGAACTAGGGGTGCGGCGCGGTGCCTGCCAACGCCCAGGTGCGGTGGGTATGGGGAATGGCGCTGACCCTGGAGACCTCGATCCCCTGCGCCGCTCTTGCAGCTCAGGCTGCAGAATTGTGTAACCCGTGACCTCCGGTTCCCCCTCCGCCGCGACTGCACGGCCACCCCGGCCCTGCTACCCGTGCTGCGTAGTTCGCTGACTTGTGCGCCCGCCCACGGATCTGCTTCTGAGTCCCGCCGCCAGCGCCAGCGAAGCCTCCTTCCTCCAGCGCAGGTCAGTCCTGGCCATTCATTTCCTGTTTGTTCTGTGCTTGGTCGCTCCTCAGGCTTTTGCAGATCCTGGCAGGGCTCCCTCCCTCTCCTCCCCCAGTCTCCCCGCACCCCAGATGCAGTTCTCCAGCTTGCTGTTCCTCACATAACAGTAAGAATGATGTTTTTAAAAAGAACTTGGATTGAACTATTTGTGCTCAAATCCTCCAAAAGCCCTGGGTTACACACAAAATTGAATCTAAGCTGCTTCTCCCGGCCACCAGGGCAGCTTCCAACCTAACGTCAGCCTTACCCCATGACTCTCACTATTGGGCTTTAGGATGCTACCCTGGCAGATGTAGGGGTCACCATTTCTGGTTGGTGGCAGTTGTTCTTGACTTCTATTGCTGTTCTTTACTTGAGAGAACTTCTCCTGGTTCCTAAAAGAGAAGCAAGTCTCCCTCTCTTTGTCATTTGACTCTTTTGTTTAGCATTAAACATTTTTTTCTCTTTCTCATCCTTATTTATTATTAGATACACTTTACACTTGTTAATTATTTCCATTAGAATTGTTGGCTCTCTCTTACTAATTACAGGGTAAAGATCTCATTAGATTTATTCATAATTTTATCCCTAGTACTTAGAACTGTGTCTGGCACCTGATAGGCTCTTTGTAAAAATTGCTAACTAAATGAATGCTGTAGATGATTCGAACACTTTGACATCTTCAGTTCAGATCCTGCCTGCTCCTGTTGACTGACTGCATGGCCATGGACCGGTTAGTGACTTCTGGAGCTTCATTATATTCAGCTGTGTGTGATGACTATAGTATTACCTACTCTGTAGCCCTACAGTGAGTAACTGAGTTAACCCATGTTAAAGAACAGAGGCCTGAGTTTCCCATGCTTTGTGTAGAGATCAGAGGTCTGAGGTCAATGTCTTCCAGTTGTCTCTACCTTAATTTCTCACTGAACCTGGAGCTTGTATTTCAGCTTGACTGGCAAACTCCCAGGACCTGTCTCTTGTGAGACAAAGAGTTGGAGTTAGAAAGAAATGTGCAGCCCTGCACCAGATTTTATGTGCATAAGGATTTGAACTTAGGTCCTCATGCTTGCAGAGCAGGTACTTCAGGAAACCCTGGGTTTTCCCAAGTAGCCTATATATCAGGCTGGTTTCCAAGTCAAGTGATCTGGCTACTTACTTCTGTCTCCACAGTGCTGGAATAAACGGTGTGTTACCATTGCCTGTCTTCTGACAACATTTTTTATTGTTGTCATAAGACAAAATAGAATTCGTTTTTATATTTTGTTTTTTTGAGTGAAATTTTGTTGCCTATCAGAATTTATCTGACTTTTTAAGTAGTTTCTCTGTATGTCTAGAATTAAATAAAGTTCTGAGAATGAGAAAGCCACCAGAGTAGCTTTCCTAGGTTTTGCTTTGACGTTGGAAATAGGATTGTGGTGATGAAATAACTTACTGGGGCTTCTTGTTTCCAGACAGGAAATCTCGAAGATCTAAGGGAAGTCTGTTTTTTGAAGTGTTCAGGAACAAGAGGTGTTTTATTATCTTTAGTGTGATGTTTTCTACCATTTTTGTACGAGGAGTTTTTCCTGTGTTGTATTTTGGTTCTTAAGTTGGAAAATAAAGCAACCTAGTAATATTCTACATTCCTACCTTTGCTCTCTTTTTTTACTATGTTGTTTTTCTCTTTATCGTTTATGAAAATGAAACCATATCTTTGTAATAATAAAAACTTTGAGATGATGCATCAAATTATTCTAATAAACTTATGATTGTGCCTATGTCAATTATATTTCCATAGTACTAGATATTTTTACTTAGCATTTGTCCTGGGCAAAATGGCTTTTTGTAATTCCTTTTATATCTCAGTCTCAACTTTTTTTTAAAAGATTTATTTATTTTATGTATATGAATACACTGTAACTGTCTTCAGAAACACCAGAAGAGAGCATCAGATCTCATTACAGATGGTTGCGAGCCACCATGTGGTTGCTAGGAATTGAACTCAGGACCTCTGGAAGAGCAGTCAGTGCTCTTAACCGCTGAGCCATCTCTCCAGCCCTCTCAACTTTAATTCAGGATTCTAAGCCTTGTGCCTGTCAGTTAAAAATAAACATGAAACACTACTTGTCTTTTTAACATTTGTTCCAAAATTTAATAATTGGTAAATTGCTATGTATGGACTATTTCCACGACTCTTTGCTAAGTGGTTTCCCTTTTGATATTGAGAAGCAGCATATAAATTTGGCACACTCAGCAAGAAACAGATGTGTAGAGATAATAATGGTACTTGGTTGGGTTACATGGTAGGAAAGGAACTGGGATTTTCACTTACTTCCCTTTCATTCATAACCCAGGTCCTAACTCTTTTGTGGGCTACATTTTAAACGAACAGAGTTTTTCATTTTTGCCATACATTTTAAGTGTTTTTTCCTCCAAATCACTGGCAGTTTTTCATTATTTCTGCCTAAGACAATGTCTGTTTCCTGGAAGCTATACTCATGGGTATTTACAGGATGCTGGAATTTGGACTCCAGGCCTCATGATTGCGCAGTAAGTTCTTTTAACCTGGGGACCATCCGTCTAGTCCCCAGAACAGTAGTTTATAAAGAGTTTAATATAGATTTAAACATGGAGATTAGGGAGGAGAAACACATGCAAGCATGATAGGCATGAGATAAGGAGAGGTAGATGTGGGGAAGCGAGCTATGTAAACCAAAGACAGAAGTGAGTCTGGGCCAACAAGAGATGATGTGAAAAAACCTTTAATTAATTAATTAATTAATTAATGATTACATTAATTTATTCTGTGTTCGTAAGTGTGTGTTAGTGTGCATTTATGGAGGCCAGAGGATAGTGACTGGGCAGGTTATCGTCCTACCACATGGGTTCTGGTGATCGAACGTGGATCTTCATGCTTACTAACAAGTGCTTTAACTCCCTTTAAAATTACATTTATTATTTGTGTATGTTGGGGTGGGCAGGAGTTGTATATGTGGATGTTGTAGAAATTATTTAATCCCAACTCAGGTTTTTGCCCTGCCTTTGACCACTTAGTTCTCAGATAAAATATACACACAACCTTTCTATGTACAATTAACCTTAATCAGCACAAGAGCTGGGTAGATTGTGCACCTCTCGCTGTTGTCTATTTCCCAATACTAACCCCATGACAGAATGTGCCATGTTTCATTTGGACTGCTCTTATTTACAGGTAGCCAACCCACGTGGTTTTTATTTTACGACTCACCTAACCCATGGTGTCTTCCCCCTTGTGGTTCTTCTCTGATGCTGGAAGTCCTGGAATGCTAAACCCTGCCTGCATGTGTTTCTTCTGCCCAGCTATTGACTGTTGTCATCTCTATTCACCAATCAGAAATAATTTGGAGGCAAGGTCACATAGCCTCACTTGGATCTACCTGTGCACTTTCTTGTCTCTGGGACAATACATAGCAACAGACCAAACCTCAATAATGGAGGTCCCAGGTATTGAACTGGTTATATCAGACTTGGCTGCAAGAACCTTTACCTTATTGAGCTCTCTTACTGCAGTGGATGAAAATCCTTTTACACGTTAATTTGGTCCTGTGGCCCTGCACATGTGAGCTTGCATGTGGAGACCAGAGGACAGCCTTGGATGTCATTGTTCAGGTGCCATTCACTGTTTTTTGTAAAACAGGATTTTTGATTGGCTTTGAATTGGACAGGTAGGCTCAGATGGCTGGCTAGGGAGGACATGGAGTCTCTTTCTCCCTGGCACAAGTGTGTGCCACCAAACCAGGTTTTATTATTGTTGTTATTATTATTATTGTAATTGGCTTCTTATGTTTGGACTGAGTATCTGACTCAAGGCTTTCCATGAGAGCAGGAGGACAAAAAATGTCTGTGATTGATGTGTGTATTGTATATGATTGTACTTGAGCCTAGTATAAAAGGGAACCAGAATGTTGCTTTCTGACTTAGTCTTGCTTAATCACACTCAAGATTTAACAGAAATTTCTTGAAGGGTTAGTTATACAACAAGGGTTGGATAATTCTCTAAACTCCATCATTCTTACATCTGAGATTACTAAGAATATACTTTGTTTCATTTTTCCCTTTTAGGCACAGTCTGAATTATGTAGCCAAAATGGGGAATAAATTACTAGTACTAAAATTATTAAGTGTTCTTAAGTTTATTAGGGCACAGGCTAGGCTGCTGAAAAAGACTGTGAATACAGTGCCAACAATATTGAGACTTTGCCTGTTGTAGTCCAAACGTAGGCAGCTAATCCACAGAGGGCATTCAGGACCACAGGCCAATCTCTAGGGATCACAGTAGAAAGTATTTTACTTTACTGTGGAGAAATGGCATGATAATGCTCCTACCTTGCTAGCTGCAAGGCACCCTAGGATGGTTCTGTCACTCTCAGCATACTGAGATACCGAGGAGGTGCACTTCCTGAAGCAGAGGATCCTGGTGTTCTGCCAAGCAAGCTGCAGACCTGAGGAAGTGGCTTCATGCTCATTTTTTTTTTCATGAGAAAGTAACGTTGTTTATAGCTTAATTAGACAACACATCTAACACATCTCAGAGTTGGACTGCTGACAAATTTCTCAAGCTGCAAGGAGGTTTGGGTCACTTTGAACCGAGATATGCTATTGCTAAGGAAAGAGCAGCTGGTGAGAACTAGAAACTGGGAAAATCTTATTCTGCTTTGTCTTTAAAAAAAGTTGAAACTTTGACTAAACTGTGTATTGGCTGACTGGGCTCTGTATCCCCTGTGTCCAGGTTAATGTGAAACTCTCTTGGGACCTCAATGCACTAGACTGAATTAATTAAACTGCTTTGGCTTCTGACATGTAGTGAAGTCACTGCACCTGCCCAAGAGTTCTCTTGATTGGTAAATGAAAGACACACCAGACACACACACACACACACAAACACACACACACACTAGCTAATTTTGATATGTCTTAACTAAGCTCAATAGCTGGACATTTATAAGCCTGCTGATGGGTAGCACACATTTCCCTCCAGTATCCCTGGTTTAATGCATTTTAAATCTATGTTGTATCTTTGCTGCCTGTCATCTTCTGTGCCCTCTTCCCATAGGGTTGCATTCACTTTCCACCTACAGTGTAGGATGCTTTCCCTCTTTCAGTTCTTAAATCTGATCCTTCTCTTCCTCCCCCCTCTCTCCTTCCCTTGCACTTGAAATTTAAGTCTGCCCCTGTCTTTCTGCCCAGCCCTTGGCTGTATGGCAACTTTTTATTACTCATTCTAACCGGGGGAGGGCGGAGGGTGGGGGAAGGGACCCTCAGATCTGGCAGTGCAGCTTTTTGGGGAGCTGAAATAAGCATTAGAACCAATACCCAACATCAGATGTTAACATTTTACAAATGTGTTCCTTATTTTTTTGGGTGGGGGGGGATTTGGTTTTTCAAGACAGGGTTTCTCTGTGTAGCCCAGGCTGTCCTGGAACTCACTTTGTAGACCAGGCTGGCCTCAAACTCAGAAATCCGCCTGCCTCTGCCTCCCAGAGTGCTGGGATTACAGGTGTGTACCACCACTGCCCTGCTCCCTGATGACTTTGAACTTAGAGATTTCCCTGTCAAAATCTTCTGGGATTCATAGCCACTGTGTCTCAAGATCTCTAAGCCAAGATCCAGGCCAGAGTTCATTCCAGATATAGTCAAGTTGACCACCAGGGATAGCTGCTACATGGAATATAGTTGGTCTTACAGTTGCTTCTTGCCAGTTACTTCAGTCCACTTCACAGATAAACTAAAGTGAGGTGGGGTTTAATTTCTGGAAAACTTGATTTGTTTACTTCTAGTTTGTTCTTATTTCTAAGATACTAACCCTTTATATAGAGATCAGAATATTTGGAAGATTTGTAGACTGCAGTCCTCATTCTTTTAGTATGGTGTTTGTTAAAAACATGGCTACTCTTCAGCCACTCCTCTGGAGTTGACAGATTGGTCTCAGAGTGGAAAGAATCCCATTTGGGGAGAAGTAGCAGATCTTTGTAAATTTTGTTCTCTGCTGATACTTGACTAATTTCCATTACTTGGGAGGTGTCTTTGATTGGGACAATTTTGTATAGAAAACAGTTTTAGTTTCTTGTGGGCTTTGCTTGGTGTTGTTTTTCCTTCAATATAGACACCAAGCTCACAGCCTCTTGAAAGACAGGCAAGTACTGCACTCCTGATCCATATCTATAGTCTAAGCATCTATCTGAGTATCAGACCTGTCTACCCTCCTCATTACACCATCAATAAGAATTTTCTCACTAGCTTTTCACAGCAGAAACCTTGGTGAGCATAGGTGCTCTTAAATGAGCAATCAAATGAATTACTATTTTTAATTTCTTATTTATTTATTTATTTATTTATTTATTTATTTATTTATTTATTCAGAACGGATACTGTTTCTGTAGTCTAGCCTGGTCCTGAGCTCATTATGCAAATGAAGCTATCCTTGAACTCCTGATTCTCCTCATTCTACCTCCCAGACACTGAAATTATAGGTGTAATACCCCATCCCTGGCTTTAAATTTGAAGATATATTTCATTATCTGTAGAGAAATGGCATGAGGAGATTGCTCCCAGCTTGCTGGTTTCCAGGCAACCTAGGGTCTTTGTCATTCTCAGCCTACCAAGACAGAGGAGACACTTCCTCACGCAGAGAACCGGATGTTCTCCCAAGCAAGCTGCAAACCTGAGGAAGCGACCTTCCTGCTCCCTTTCCCATGAGAAAGGAACTTTGCTTATAGTTTAATAGACATCATGATGGGCAGCAATGCAGCAAGCAGCAGGCATGGCAGCTGGAGTAGAATGCAGAGAGCTCACATCTGCAGGCACAAAGTGTGAAGCAGAGAAAGCAGACTGAATATGGCAACAGTCTTTAACCTCTCAAAGCTGACCTCTGGGGACTCACTTCCTCCAGCAAGGCTCCATCTGTTTATCCCTTCCAAAGAGTACCACCAGCTAAGTGTCCAAATATTTGAGTCTGTGGGGACATTCTTATTCAGTTACATTAATGACTGTGACATACACATTAGCAGAATTCTCAAGTCATTTGCTTTTAAAAGTAGGTGTATAGATTCAGTGTTTCTTGGAACCAGTAATTTTCTAATAGGAATTTCTCTGACTCTTAAGTGATAAAGTCTTCAGGACTGGCAAATAAGCTACTTAGGGAGAATTTAAGAGAAACATATGGCAGTTCTGGGCTTGTAATGAATACATCATTGAACATCCTCATACCTGCCTGGAACAAATTTGAAAGCAAAACTCTTCTGTTTGCAGAATTAGTAATTCATTCTCAGGGCCTTTTCCATACGCTCCTAAAACATTTAAATTTTCTTTTTTACTCCTATGACTTAGCTGACAACTTCTGTGTGTCTTTAGCCATATTTCATGTATATAATATGTCATTAATACAAATTTCAGAAAGAGAAACCAAATCAAAGGTCATTTCAAAAACTAAAGAGTCATGTGTGTGGATAAAATATGTTTTAAGTGTTAAAGATTCTTATAAATCTTATAAAAGCTAATTTGACTTTGATAGGGTATTTAATGCTTTATATAATAATCTTTGATATAAACATGCATAATTACCAAAAGCAGTGTAAATATTGTATTAATTTATGAAATGTAATGCAGTGATAGTCTAAGTTGTGGCTAGAAAAATTTGACTTTGTGCCTCTTTTGATCTAATAATGAGCTTACTAGTTAGTCCCTAAGCCTGAAGCTAGAGACGTGTCAGCATTTGGTAATCCTGGTGTTGTATGGTACAGTTTAGTTCTGCCAGTGTTTTCTGTCCTCTGGCCCCCTCTTCCCTTATCTGCCCCCATGGCTCTGCTCTTGTCTGCCTCTACCCAGTCTGCAGGTCCTCACCCCTCTGCAGTCTCCCAGTAAACCTCCTTACACCTGACCTCTTGCATGTAGTTATTTCTTAAGAGCACATCTTGGCATGGGTGTGCAGTAATACCCCCTTGCTGTATTATATTTCAGCCTCATGTATTACATTTGTTATCATGATAATCAGTCCCTTGTGGTGTGTTCTTTTAATGAACTTCTTACGGGGTGCAGTTTGTATGGCAGATGTGTTATACTGTGTGTGTTTTCTTGAGTGGCTAGTATGACCTAGTTTAAGAGCCATTTTCTGTCAGTTGATGAAGGATGTTAGCATTCTGTCTAAACTCCACCCCATAGTTACCTGGCAATAGCCAGGTAGGCCTGACCCACTATAAAAGAGGCTGGTTGCCCCCTCTTTGCTCTCTTGCCTTCTTGGTCTCTTGCTCCTCCCTTGCTCTTTTCCTGCTTCCCTTTTTCCCTTCTCTCATTGCCTTCCCCCCCCTCCACGTGCCATGGCTGGCCTCTACATCTCTACTCTACTTCTCTACTGTCTTTTTCTCTGGCTCTACCACTCTCTTAACTCCCCTCCCCATGCCCTTAATAAACTCTATACTATACCATCATGTGGCTGGTCCTCAGGGGGAAGGGATGCCTTGGCATGGGCCCGCTGAGGCACCCCATTCTCCCATACCTCACCACATCACCATAGAATATATCCCCTCCTCTCTGTATCTTTCTACAAACGCTCCAAAGGGGATATTTTAGTAGATTGTTTAGCTAATTAGTGGTAACAAGTAAGTGACTGTTAATTTGATTTATTGATGATTTATGCAAAGTGAATGTTAAGTGTTGTTATTCAGGAGGGCAAGGATTCATTCTCTATAGACCTCACTCACCCAGTTGAAAGGTTGAAATGTGTTTAAATATGAGGCTTAACCTGTAGGGAGGAAGTTCTCTGGACAGATTGTACTGATAAAGCATCCTGAAAATAATGCATTTGACAAAATTTACTTGGCATTAACCTTTTGTCTTCCATTAATTGGACATTTGAATTTTCAAATTTCCCATTTCCCTTGATAAATATCAACGAAGAGTACATTATGATATCAAATTGACTTAATTTTTTCTACCCACCACGAGGCAGTGCTGTTGGAGGAAGCAATCTGAGAATGATGACGGGGAAAATGGGTGTGTTTTAATGAATAAAGACAGTTACATGTCTAGATAATTATTTTCTTTTTAGTTTATGATATGGTTTCAGGTATGATGTGACTTTATACACCAACTCTGTGTTTTCAGTGTTCATAAACTGTAACCCTTAAAGTTCATTTTACTGTCAAGAATTTTGTCCTGAGGAAGTAGATATTTTGCATAGAACAATTTAACGTATTTTAGTTTATCTCAGCATTGCTGATAATACTGAGAATTAGGAACATTGCACAAGTATCTAGTACATGGTATCATCTGTATATAGTAAAACATTTTCTTTCTATGTCTCTAAATTTTGAAAAAACACAGTGAATGTGTACTATTTTAATAATCTGTTAAAAACAAGTTGTTTGCAGTTTGGACAGCACATACCATTGTTGTCACCTATAGTTTTACATCAAAGACAAAATAATCAAAACAGTGAAGCCTAATTATTTTAGGGTTAAAAACTGAGATTGCACTTGTAAATCTGTCGGGGGTTTTAAGTAAATTGTGTGGCAGGAGCTGTAACTGTTGTTTACTGTCTTGCCTTTTCTTGGTTGTGGCTGAGTCCAGAAGCTGGAGCAGCAGTTCTGCCACGCAGGAAGAGGGACACCGGCTGCAATAGTTAGTGCAGCACAGACTGTGCGTACATTTTACTTTTTTGGTGCCCAATTTTATCATGAATTTTTTAAGATTAAGTAAAAATTGTTTTAATCTTTGATTATTTATAGCCTGTATTATTTACTTTTCTGCTGCTGGAATAAAATACTATGACCAAGGGAATTTATGGAAGAGATTATTTTGGCTTGTGCCTCCAGAAGGATGAGACCATCATGGAAGGGAGCTGGGAGATCACTTGTTAAGCCCCAAACATGAACAGAGAGAGTGAACTGGAATTGAGGCTAGTCTACATGCAAGTCTCAGAGCCTGCCCCTGGTAAGGTATAGCTGTAAAGTCACCACCAGGGTTCTGATATTTGAGCCTATGGGAATCATTCTCATTCAAACCACTACATTCCACACCCAGGCTCCAAAGGCTAAGAGGCCATTATTATAATGCAAAGTGTATTTAATCCTATTTCAGAGGCTCCCATAATCTTCCACAGTCTCAATAAGACCCTGTGAATTCTAAATGTGTATTAATTTCAGCATGCAGTGGCACAGATATGCATTACTATTCCTAAAAGGAGGACTGGGGGCACATTCAGAAAATGCTGGACCCAGCAAGACTGGTAAGGCTGCATGTAAACACCTAATCCCCAGCTCAGCAGCTCCCAGCTGTGGGTCATGACCCATATATAGGGGGGGTTGCCTTAGAAAAAGAGGACTTTTTATGCCCACCCCCACTTTTGGGACTGAGCTAAGTTTCTCATTGATAAAATAATTAAGAGTTTATAGTTTCAATGCTAAAATAGAAAGTAAAAAAATGGTTTTGAGGAACAAAACCAATTCCAACAGGGGGTACCTCTCTGTACTCACTGTAGATTCTTATTTATTCTTGTTTTATGGGTGTCACACTTGAGTAGTTAGGTTGCCTCCTTTCTTAGTTTTCCAAAGGAGTTTAATACATAGATCCTCCAGTTTACCTTGTTTCTTTAGTTAGGAGTTTGAACCAATGCTGTAAGTGCAACGAAATCCATTTCTTCTAGTCTGTGTTATCTATCTTATTACTGTCCATCATGATAGTATTCCATCTTTCTGTGGGAAGGGAAGTATTTTGAATAGTCTATCAGAGGAAATGGCTAGGAGGAAAAGCAGATCTCAGCAGCTCTCATTTCTGGGATTATGGCTGACTTCTTTCTTTTTAGCACACCTTTCAGGTTGTGTATAATTATACAGAGTGGAAATAAGAAAAATAGTATGTGTGATGAAGTTAATTTTTATACACCAAAGAAGATGTTGCTTGTTCTGTTTGTAGATCCTGGTGCCTTGGTTTCATTCAGTGACAAAGAGAGGTGTGGTGTTATTTGTGTTCTCATGTCGCTAAACCTCAGGAACATGCCAGGACATTTAGATTGAATTGTTATGTGAACATCACTGAATAGTCTTCACAGTCCTAGATGGTGTGGCCTATTCCTTAAGGTTATGTGATACATTATCTTGCTCCTAAGTCACAAGACTATACAGCGTATTTCTGTTCTGCATATTGTAGTCAAATATTTTTATATTTAAAAACATCTGAACACAGAAAAGATACAAAAAGAACACAGTAGAAATGCTGAAAATCAAGCATACATAGGGTGCACTTCTATGAGTGGAGTTTACAAACCTAAAGCCGTGGGTGAGTTGGTGAGTGAATGGTGTGTGACTTTGAGGACCTGGGCCATTATAACAAACTACTGTAGACTTTGTAAGCCCTCTGCACTTAGTTTGGTTTTTTAATTAGTTGTATTCTTTATTTACATTTCTAATGTCCCCATTCCTGGTTCTGCTTTCCCTCAAAACTCCCTAACCCTTCCCCCCTCCCCCTGCTCACCAACCCACACACTCCCTCTTCCCTGTCCTGGAAGTATAGATCCCCTATACTAGGGCATCTCACCTTCTCAGGACCAAGGGCTCTTCTCCCTTTGGTGTCCAACAAGCCATCCTCAGCTACATATGCATCTGGAGCCCTGGGTCCCTCCATGTGTACTCTTTGGTTGGTGGTTTAGTCCTGGGAGCTCTGGGAGTACTGGGTAGTTCTTTAGTAATTAATCAAGTTACTGAATCTTTGCATTTTATAAAACTTACTTTTAAATGTTTGAATCTTATACTTAGATTAATATATGGATACATTGTACAAGATTATTTGACTGTTGTCAAGACATTTTTCATTTAAAACCTTTTTCTGATTAAAAATTAATATAAGAGCTGAAGTCTAAACAATGTCAGGATTATATCTTGTCATCCTGGAAAGTCGTCCGTGGGTGTGACAAGATGGAGATGCCCATTTGCTTAGCACCGTCTCTCAAGCCCTTCTGAGGACTGCCTCCTCCTCAGGCACAAATGTGTCTGTAGTAGTTTTTCTGGTTTCTCTCTTCTTCTTCTTTTTAATCATAGATTTATTTGTAAGCAGATAATTTACCATCAATATTTTGCTCCAACAATAAGGCCTTTGTTTTCTTGTCCTTCAGTTTCTTTTTTTTTCTTTTTCAACTATGTGTACATTAGATCATTTTATAAAAATTGCTTCATGTCAGTCTGTGGGACCACCGTGTTCTCATGGTCCATTGTCAAATGAAGCATTGTCTGAACAAGCTAGCTGTCACACACAGCCATTTGATGTTTAGATTGGTAGTGTATATAGCCACAGATCCTATATCCATAGGGTTTCTGATCACCAAAGACAGAATGTTTTAAACTGATGTATTTTAACTTACCATTACTGTGATTATTACGACATAGGTCTTTTATATATTATATGCATACATATGTATCTATAAATTTATTATATTTACTTGTATTTATATTGCTAATCAATGTACTTATGTAAAGGAAACAGACTTACATGGTAGGCAGCATTGAGGGGGAATTTTAGAATGCCTTTGTCACGTCTGTAGTTTAGTGGAGTATGTAAAATAAACAATGCCTACTGTGTGATGAACGCCAAAGAGATAATCAATTTTGGATATTACTCCTGGTTAGAACTCATGTAAGCTGTCCTGTATTATAGTTACTTGGAAAGATGTGTAGAAGCCTAATGTTTTGAGTGGGTAAATTTGTTTTGTAACCTGTGAAATGTGTTCCTGGGGATAGTGCATCTAACCTCTGAACTTTCCACTCATTGTCTATGCAGTGAGGATTCCAATAATGCTTTTCTTTTGGATGATATGAAGATATAGGAATACCTTTTGTAAATTTATATGCAGTTTGCTAATTTACTAAGGTATTCTTGCCAAATTAGAAGGAGGGTGATTTGGATCAAGTCCCCAAGCTCACTGTCTAGAGTCAGATTACATTTGTCCATTCTACTTGGAAGAGGTGTGTGTGTGTGGGGGGGGGCATCAAAGATGTATGGTTTTAATCTTATTTTTGTTAGAGGCTATGACTACTCTAACCCCCATAGCTTCAATTAAAAAACTTGAAAATAGTTCATTTTCTATTCTAATTACTTGGCAGAAATTTAGAATAGCAAGAAACTAGTAACAACCAAACCTTTCCTTTGCACTTACAGATCAACAAAAGAGATTCTTGGGTCCTAGAGACCAAAGAAAGAATCAGCAGGAATGCCCATGGTGAATGATGGATTGCAGAGCCTGGCTGGTAATTACTTTCACTGAGCTAAAACATTAACTTGATACATGGGAGCAAGGCCAGATGAAAATCGGGAGGTAGACCTTTTCCTCCCCCTGGAATGCCCATACTTGCCTTGTGGAGGTAGTTGTTTCTTTGGTGGGAGAGTCCAGCTCAGCTTCCTTTCCTGAGGCTCAGCATGGATTTTCATCTACCACCCCGGTAGACAAGGAGTGGTACCTTTGTTTTGTCCATTGTAATGATAGGTGTTTAAGTCAGCCTGCTTTCTGAGATGGCAAGAACTCACAGTTTCTCAAGACTTTTCAGTAGGATACCCGATATTAACAGAGATTTTCTCCTCTTGGGGTTCAGCTTTTTTGTAATTTTTTTTCATAATGTAGGCTCTGGAACCCACATGGTTGATAAGCATTTTAGCATTAACTTAGCTTTTGGATTTTTGTAACATGGCTACTGAACAGATTCCTTACACTGAGCTAGAGAATACTGTTCTCTTCAGAAGAGCCAGGGGATATTTTTAATGACATATATAGTTATTAATACTTCACTACTTTGCTATCTAGGAAAGATTGTGATGTGCTTATGACACCACGTATGTTTTCATTCATGCATGGTTTCAGATGGCCATAGAATGTAAAGTATGTGAGAACTCATTCAGTGCCACTGTGCTCTCTGTGACTACCGTCTCAGCATACAATACACTTGAACTTGAATTTTCTGAGTTCAAGTTGATTATTACCTCATGGGAATAATAGTTATTGTTTTGAGAGACTTAGAGTAGATTAGATCTTAAAATCTATACTAAAGATAGAAATGGCACTAGATCATGAACTCTCCCGTATTGTTTCTTTTATTTTAATCATGCTCCATTTCTCCAACCACCATGTTTTGTGCTGGTCAGGAAGTTCTCTGTTGTGTGCCATATTGTTGAAAGTCTAACTTTCTGATATCAGAGTCCATGGTTTCTTGCCCTCTGCCGAACAGGCTGACCTGAACATCTATTGCCATGCTAGCCACAATGGGGTACTTAAAAATCTAGCCGGCAATTGTGTGCATGCGCTACAGACAGTGAAAAGGATGCTTATCAGTCTTGTTGTTTTTGATATCCATGGAGAGCCAGAAAGGCAGATAATGGATATTGAATTTACAGATGCTCTAATTCTAATGTTAGATTGTGTTTTGTGTATTTATGAGTTAGTTACATTTCTGACGTATAAACATTTCTCACATGTGATTTTACAGATATATTCTCTTGCAACAGACATTCTGTGGAAGCATGATTTTGTTGTTAAAACATCTACTATACTTTGCTCTCTTAGACATCTGAATTGAAGGTGTACTATTTTGAGTATCTATAAATACTCAGTCTAGCTAGCATAAGTGTTTAAGTTGAAAGGCTTCAATTATAAAAAGATTCCTTTAAAGAGCTGATTTTTGTGGAATTTTTAAGTAACATGAGAATATTATTGATAAAGAGGAACTTTTATTAAACACTGTTAGTTTCTGTGGGATGTACTTGTTGACTCATTGACAGCATGGAATACTGGTTTGGTAGTTTATCTATTTTCTTTACTTACGTGCTTTGAGAGTGGGTGTATTGTTTTTTCAAACCTTCATTGTCACAAATTTGGAGCACAGGGCTGGAGATGGTTCAGTGGTTAAAGACACTGTTCCTCTGGAAGAGGAGTAATCTGGGGTTTGATTTCCAGCACCCAGGGTGGCTCACAACTGTCTGTAACAGGCACTCGTGGTGCACATATATCTATGCAAGCAAAGCACCCATACACATAAAATAAAATAAATGCAATTTTTGAGTGAGGGTGCTATCTTTTTTGAAAGATTCCTAATCTTGAAGTGACCTGCTGTATTTTTTTTTAACCACAACATTTTCCTCAACCCCATTTCCTATATTACAGAAGGACCAAGTCATGGCATAAGGAAAATTGGAAAGTTTTTGTTTTTATACTAGCATTTTTTGTAGTTAGACTTGTAAATCATGTCTTTACTGGCTTCTATAAATCTCAGGCCCTTGGGAATGAAACCCATGACATGTCTTACTTCAAAAGGTGAGAAAACCAAGGAACCCAAATGTTCTCTGCAGCAGAGCTGTGTTCATGCCCCTCCTTAGCATCATCACCTGGGGAAGTGAGGAACAGCATTCCCATCCACCTCTTACTGGGAGTGGCTTGCATGGCTTGGAGGAAGCTTTGGGACTGTGCAGAGGTTTATAACTGTATTGCTGTCTGGCCTTCCTTGACCATTGTTTCCCCTTCCAGGATTCCTGTAACTGTCAGCCGATGGTTCATACTCCCAAATGTTTCTAATACTGCAGTGATGTCAGAAGTATTTTTTTTTTAAAGGCTAGGATTAGCAGTTACAGTTTTTCTTCAAACATCTTTGGAGTGGAGAAACTTCTGTCAAATGTGGAGCCCTCTTTTCCTCTTTTCTATCTTCCTGCAGTTTTCCCACTTCTTTTGCTAACTTATTCTACCTACATTGCTTTGGAATCTCCACCCTACAAAAGTTAGTCAACATTGATTATATCAATTATACTCTGTCTCCACTTTGGTACCACTCTTTCTGGGGATCTTTATTGAGCATTGCATCTTTCTTAAGTTAGTTAAAGGCCTCAGGGAGGTTGAAAATTGGTCTAGACAGTGGATGAATCCTGTGAAGGGTGATTCAAGTCTTGGGGTTTTCCTGAGATAGGTCCTGATTTAGACCTGGTAATATTTGAATGCCTGAGGTAAAGGCATTAAGTGTCAGAACAGATGCTCCAATGGAAAGAACAAGCTACAGGGCACAGGAAGAGAAGATGATTGTGTTCTGTAGGGGGTATGTGCTATATAGTTCAGCTTAAAATTAAGAAAGACTTCATACATTTACATTCATACTTGTTTCCATGCTTAGGGTAGATGCTGTCTGTATGACATAGGAGAGTGTCTGAAGCTTTTTACTCTCTGGCTTTTAAGGTAATAGGATTTCATCATTGTCTTAGTCACTTTTATATTGGTGTGTTAAAATACCATGACCCAGGCAACTTGTAACAATTTTTTGAGGTTCATAGTTTTAGAGGGTTAGAGTCCATGACCAGTGTGGTAGTGCGTATGGCATCAGGAGGCAAGCATGGTGCTGGGGCAGTAGCTGAGAGCTTACTCTCATCCACAAGTGTGAGGCAGAGTGAGAACTAATTAGTAATGGTATGGACTTGTGACACCTCAAAACTCACTGCTAGTGACACATCCTCTACAGCAAGGCCACACTTCCATCCATCCTGAACAGTTCACTGACTGGATCGCCAGCATTCAAATACATGAGCCTATGAGCCTATGTGGAGGAATCTCATTCAGACTACCACAGTCATCATAAATGTGAGAATACAAAAATATAACGGCCATATGTGTGTCCCTGTGCACCACATGTGTGTCCAGGTGCATGCATGTGTGTATACCTATGTGTTTTCTGTCATATGACTTGATCCTGATACTACTTTTTACTTATTCTTGTCTCATACAATGAATTCTGACTACAGCTTCCTCTTCCTCTACAGCTCCCAGTTTCTCCCCAACATCCTTTCTCCCCAACCCACCTTTCAGAAAAGAGCAAGCCTCCAAGGGATATCAACTGAACATTCCATAAAAAGATAAAATAAGACTATGTACAAATCCTTATTCATATCAAGGCTGGAAATGGCAACCCAGTCAAAGGAAAGATTCCTAGGAATAGGCAAAGGATTCAGAGACATCCTTACTACTGCTGTTAGGAGGCCCATTAAAACCCCAAGCTAAACATCCATAAGACGTATTCATAGGATCGATTGAAGATCCATGAAGGCTTCATAATTGCCACTTCAGTCTCTGTGAGCCCCTCCCCTGCTTAGTTGAATTTGTGGGCCATGTTCTCCTGGCGTCCTCTAACAATGCTCCTGCAATTAATTCTTCCTCTTCTTTGGTGCGCTTTCTTGAACTCTGTGTAATCTTTGGCAATAGGTTTCTATGTCTACTCTCATTAGCTGCCTGAGGAAGCCTCTCTGGTGCTAGGTACAAATCTATGAGTGTAACAGTGTTCGTTAGCAACTATTTCATTGACAGGTTTTTTTTGTTCCAGTTGTGTTTGGTTCTACCTTAGGTCTCTGGGTCATTTAGCATCTGCCTATCCAGGCAGTACTGGCATGGGCCCCTCTCCTGGTGTAGGCCCTAAGTTAGAGTAGTCATTGGTTGGCCACTTTCACAAGCTCGAGTCATCATTTCCCCAGCACATCTTACAGGCAGGATAGTTTGTACATTGAAGGTTATGTGGTTCAGTTAGTGTCCTAGTGCTACTACGAGAAGCCTTGCCTGGTTACAGTACAGAAGATGACCAGTTCAGGCTGTGTGTTCTTCACTAGTAGGAATTCTTGCTAGGATCACCCTTAAAAATTCCTAGAAGTTTCTACTATACTGGGTTTCTCCATCACCCTCTAAATGCTCTCCAACTCTAGTTGTCTCTCCCTCTCTCCCTCCATCTCCAACCCAACTCCACATCACATAGAATTCTAATATCTAAAATACATAAAGAACTCAAGAAACTATGCATCAACAAGCCAAATAACCCAATTAAAGATAAGATACAAATCTAAACAGAGAGTTCAAAATAGTGGAATCTCAAATGGCTGAGAAACACTTAAAGAAACATTTAATATCCTTATCCATCAGGGAAATACAAATTGAATCTACTTTCTGATTTCATCTTATATCTGTCAGAATGGCTAAGACCAATAACACAAGTAACAACCCGTGCTGGTGAGGATGTGGAACAAGGGGAACACTCTTCCATTCTTGGTCAGAGTGCAAACTTGTACAGCTACTTTGGAAGTCAATATGGATGTTTCTCAGAAAATTTGGAATTGATTTACTTTAAGACACAGCTATACCACTCCTGAGCATATACCCAAAGACACTCCATCTTACCACAAAGACACTTGCTCAACTATGTTTATAGCTGCTTTATTCATAATAGTCAGACTCTGGAAACAACCTAGATTTTCCTCAACCAAAGAATGGATAAAGGAAATATACACTTAAACAATGGAGTATTACTCAGATGTTAAAAAAATGACAACGTGAAATTTTCAGACAAATAGATTAGACTACAAACCAACCAACCAACCAACCAACCAACCAACCAACCAACCAACCAACCAACCAATCAACAATACCATGATCCTTAGCAAGGCAACACAGACCCAGAAAGGCAAGCATGATATATACTCACTTGTAAGTGGATATTAGTTGTTAAGGATAATCATACTGCAAGTCACAAACTCAGAGAGGGTAAGTAACAAGGAGAGAGGACTGTGGTGGGGGTGGGTACATGGATCTTCTGGAAAGGGAAAACAGAGTTTGTAGGTGGACCAGGGGCAGGTAGGAATAGGAACAGGATTGACACTATTTTTCAAGGAAAGGAAAAGTTGCCTAATCAAGAAAGGACAGTTTATTTATCAAATACATACACACACACATACATACATACATACATACATACATACATATATACATACATCATGCAAAATTCATTGACTGATCTAAATCCCTATATTCTTCCCCCAACCCTAATTCCCCATAGCAAAGACTTACTACAGAGAAGAGTGGGCCATACTGGAAAGTGTAAAATTAATGATAACATAGACTATTGTTCTGATTGCTTTTGTTGGCTGAAAAATTCAGCTTTTTAAAAGCTGTGTTGAGTCTTACAGTAGGAAAATAGTTCCCTGTCCTCTGATCTTTCTGTTATGTAATTGTAAAGTGTTTTCTTAGCCACCGCTGAATAATGATGCAACTGTTCTTTTACTTCCACAGAACAACCCCTTCACAGTTTTCAAATAGATACTTAAAAATAATCGAGGCAGATACTTGTACCTAATGTGAAAACACTGATGCCTATGCCTGCCCCCTCTTTCCTGGGGGCATGGTGTAGACTAGGAGCATGAAAGCCCTAGCTCTCAACAAAGAGAGATATGCCTCGTGATTTTAGTCATGGAGATGAACAGCCTTGAGAGTAGGCACTGGACCAAGTTTTCTCCAGTGCTTCCTGAGAGGAACTATGCTAGGAGAGGGTAGTGATTACTTCCTATCTGAAATTTAGAAAATTAACTGCTTGCAATAAGGCTGTGGAGCTCAAAAAGGCAATGAGACAGCCCTACCTTCTGAGGGAGACTCTTACCACAGTAAGAGGCCGAAGCTGTGATGGATACCCAACACTGGGCATCACCTCTGACCTACTGTTTTATTATCTTACGTTCCCTTCCTGGAATTCGCATCCTCGATGCAGAAGCTACAGAGCTACCATCAGCTTATGCTGGGTCTGCCTGCCATTGTAAATTCTGACTCAAAACGGAACATATATATTCCTCCTTCTTCTCTTCTGTCTTTAGGTTGCTGGCCAGAGCTAAATATGCTTTCTCTAGTCCTTTAGGTCTCCTTTTCTTTAAAGCTTTTGTGTCTGCCCTGTAGCTGTTATCTGCCAGGTGGCTGACCTCCATGTTGGCTTAACTCAAACCCTTCCCTGTTCAATTCTGTGACAGCTGCTGAGGTTTACAGCTTACCTGCTTTCAAGTTTCTCTTTTCAATTTTAGTAAAATTGTCTTTGAACATCTAACAACAAGAAGTCACACCATGCATTCCATTTCTGTAGAATTTATTTATTTATTTATTTATTTATTTATTTATTTATTTATTTATTTATTGTTGCACTACTTGGTTGGCAAGCTCTCCTTTCTGGTGAGATGGCGAAGTAGACAGAGTTTTCCCCACATGGAAGCCCACTGATAGTGAAGTTGCCTTATTAACTGCCTTGATTTTACTTCTTGTGTCACCTTCATGGAAGATGTGTTAGAGTAAACCGTTATTATGTGTCCTGCTGCTTACAAACTGAGTCTCTTTTTCTCAGTCATCTTACTTGTGCTTTGGGTTGTTATGATGACAGAGGAAGAAGCATGTTTTGAGAAACATGAAAAGCCATTGTCACTCTGAGAGCAGTTAGTTAGTTTTCATTGTGTTCCTTTAGCCTGCCGTGTTTGTTTTAGTGTCTGAGTTTGGTGACAGTTCTGTTATTATATTAAAGATGTTTCCTGCCATACATTTTCCATTTCAGTTACGAAAACTCACTTTATTTCCTAAGATGAATTATAATTAGGATTGTTTGGTACTGAGACTCTTTTCCTCACTTAATACCCCTAATGAGATAAAAATGTTCTAAATGTCCTTATGAGCGGATTATATTTAGAGAGGAATCCACTTATTTTAGTTAACTAATCCCTTTGCTCCTGTATCATACATCCTTATTAGGCCCTCACGTTCCTGCTCCTTATGGAATTCTTGTGAGATCAGACCTCTGCAAGCAGTATGATTAACTTTCAGGGTCAGAGGTATTGAAAATGTCAGTGGAATTTGTTCATGCTCCATACCTTGTTGTAACAGTACTCTTCTTAGACACATTTATGATAAATACAAGACTTTTTCTAGTCTTACAAATTAGTGATCTTCTTGTATTTATGTCAGTTTTCCATAGAAGAATGGACTTATTTTGATTTTTTTTCACTCTGTTCTCCTGCCACCCTTAGCATCTTGGAATGGTTTTTCTAACTCAGTGGGTCATTGTTTGTTGTACTTGATGTCCCAGGAGAGCAAACTGTGTGTGGTGTTGAACATCACTAAGTGATATCTGTGCAACATCTAGGGATCAGTACTGGGTACCCTTCCTGATGACTGTGTTTATTTTGTACAGAAAGCAGAGAGAAATAGCATTTTGAACAGCTTGATTTGTGAAGTTGTTTTTGAGTTCAAATCCTGGCTCTATTGCTTACTGTTGGCCTATCTGTAGAAGAATTATTGGACTTCCTTATTCTCTGGCATTCTGCTATACATACAGGTGATTATAATGCCACTTGCCTTGTGGGTGGCTATGAGGATTCTGTGAGCACATTAGAGAATAGTACCAGTTGCAGTCACTGTGTATATTTGTATGATAGTGTCTGGTTGAATTTCTACAAGTATTGTCTAATATTATTCTCTCTTGGTCCATTCAACCAATGAAAAAATATTACTGACTTTGTAAAAGGAATGTCATAAAAACATAATAGTACCCATAATTTTGTTACTGGTATCAGAGTTGGAATTGTAGGACAAATTTCTTCTCATTTATTAATCTAGATGGAATTGCGTCTTCAGGGACCTCCCCACTTCTTTGATTATTATAAGATGTAGGAAGGTACTCAATTTATATATCTTAAATCTCTGGTGATTCAGTTCATTCATTTTAAAATTACTTTAAGTGTAATTGTTTCTTCTTTTACATGACACTGGCTTTTACTTGCCATGGTTAATTAACACCAGTTCCCTATCAGTATAGTCTAATTATATCAGAAGTCATGTTAATGAGTTATGATTCACTGTATTAGTGGTGTTAGTTCTTTCTGTTGGTTTATGAGCAGACAGACATGTAGTTATGTTGTCCCCTTCTCTTTGATAAACTCATGTGACAGGTCAAAAGAAGTGATAATAGAAAAGAAATCTGTCAAGAAAGCTCAAAGTGAAGCAAAGAAAAAGTATTCACACTGAAAATAAGATTTGAACTAATTATAAACAGGATTCCTGGAACAGGGTAACTGACCAAGGGCACATCAAGCCTCACACTGGTGTCAGAACTGTGTGGAGTTGGGAAAGCAAAGAATTCATCAAGGCACAGAAGAGCTACCTAGTGAGCACTATGCACTATTCAATATAGTGTTCTTGTTTGTAAATTAAACAACACACCTTGAAAGTACCCCTATGTGATGGAGAAAATAAAGTCTATTCTCCTGCCCGTTATTGGTATCACCAATATTTTTCTCACCTCTGTAGTTTAGTCTTTTTCCGGAATGTGATATAAATGTAAATCATACAGTGTGTATTTGTAAGTGTGGTGGTTTCATCTGAGATTCATGTCTGTTGTTGCATGTAAGAACCTTTGGGGTTTAAGCCAAACTGTAAGACTTGCCTGTAGATAGAGTAGGGAGGGCTCTTATTGTAACCTGGCTAGGCTCTGGTCGGGGAGTACACATTCAATATTCAGCGTGAGTCCTGGCTTCAAGAATCCTGTGGGAGCTGAAACATGTCTCAGCTGAGGCCCTTAGGAGCTACCACAGGTGGTGGTGGGGACTGACCTAGTGTGGTGAGGAGAGAGGATTATCCAGAGGTGAAGCCCAGCAGGCTGTGGAGCATGTGAGGAAGTTACTTTCTCCCATTGTTCTCTGCTCTTTGCCTAAATTACTTTTCTGGCATTACTTTTCTGATTTTGCTTCATTAAATGGCTCCTTTTCTTTCCATTCCACCTCGTCACCACAGGAATGTGTTTCCAGTACTGGTACCGCACTTTGGATCACTCCTGTTGTTAAATCAGGCGTCATGTTTATAGGGACCAATCTTTGCTGCCTTCGGGCGATGGCAATGCCATTGTGCTCCTGAATTCACACTGTTGTACATGTGGGGAAGGGGCTTGTGCTGCCTGGTGAAGAGCTGTTGGCAGTTAATGGTTGCTAGAAGAGGAAGAATCATTCTTCTCATAATTATAGCCATTGCCAAATTGCCCATGCTTCAATAAAAAACCACTAACTCATGCCCCTGCAAGCAACCTTAATTAAATTGAGTTGGTCACAGAAAGAGACAAAGAAAAAAAGAGAGGAAAGGAAAGAAAAGGAAGAAGGATATGAAAATGGGAGAAGTGAGAATGAGGGGGCTCAGTGTTGAGAGATGATAATGGGGTTAAAATGACTAAAACTCAATATAACGCATGTATAAAGTTGTTAAAGAATAATGAAAAGGGACCTATCTCAGTTTATCTGAAGTTTTCCATTGCTTCCCACAGGGAACAACAGCATAAATGTCACTGAGATGTTGGTGAATTGGGGGCCCCTTAGAGCTGCAAGTCAAGGGTTCCGTAGTCCCAAACCAGTTATAGGCTCTTTTGTAAAGATCTTGGTAAATCTTCTACCAATTGGGATTCTATGGATTTTTTTTAACCTTTATTTTTAATACTGGGGAATCAAACCCAGAGTTCATCATATAGTCATGTATTTTCCAAGTGTCCATCAACTGATACATACTCCCTGTTCCTGGGACCATATTTTTAAAGGTACAGTACACAAACTAGATTGAACTCTTTGGCAAAGGCATAATGGTGAAGTAATGAAGCATTGGTAATTCTTGGGCCATGATGAACTAACTCATCCTTTGTGGAATCCTCATCAGCAGACTCCTGAAGCTGCATCAAGCTAAGTAGGAGATTCTAGCTTGATTAATAGTTGTCTGTCTGTGGCATAGGGGGTGAAGTACTCTAAGAAGTGGTATTCAGAATAGCTGTACTTCCCACAAAAACATTTACCAAAAGGTAGTTTGTTCATATAAATACTCATGCTGGAAAGATACTATCATTAATTACAAAATAGTAACTAGAGTTACAGCTGAAGTACATTATATCCTTAGGGATAGGTCCATTAGAGAAAAGACGGTTTCTTGTCTGTTATAGGCAGGAAACTGAGGCAAGGGCAATTTAGCCTGAGGTCTGATCGCTGGTGGTAGGGGAACAGAGACTCACACTCAGGCAGTCTGCTTGAGAGTCTGTATTCTGCTGTGTATATGTGTGGCCTTCGGAGTTCTAGCATATTAGTGAGTGCCTGAAGGACGCTCAGGAAACTCATTGTGTGTTCTTCATTTTAAGAGCAAGGTCTTCAGGAGACTTTAAGATGACCATGGTGTCTTGGAGTAAACTCGATTCTCCTGCCAGAGGCCCTGGTCGCTGAAGGAGGTGTTAGGTTGGCTTGTTGCTGGTCTCATGTCAGGGGACAGAGAGATGGCGCTCATCTAGGAAGACTCACGAAATTGGCGTTCCTTTCCATTCTATGCCTTGGCCCTGGCCCTCTCTTGCCTGGGAATATGTTAATTTGTTCTCTTCCTGTGCTCTCTGCCATTTATTTTTCCCAGGGAGCCTGGAATCTCCATTATCTTTTCTAGACTGCCCTCTCTATTTGCTTGACCCATCCACCAGGTCTCTGTATGTAAAGTACTGTTCTAGCTGCTGCCAGATACCCATGCTCCTGGCTTGCTTTCTATTGTGTTAAACATCGCTTGTGAGCACTTGTGGGGGAAGGCCTTCCTTGGCTTACACATTCCAGATCACTGTCCATCACTGACGGATGTCAGAGCAGGAGCTCCAGCAGGAACAGAGATGGGAACCTCAGCAGAACGACACTTCCTGCTTGCTCCCAAGCCCATGTTCAGTTACCTTTCTCATACCTCCCAGGACCACCTGCCTACAGATGACACTGCCCGCTGTGGTCTGGGCCTTCCAGGTAGCTCAACCCCCAAGAAGCTGTCACATAGACATGCCTACAAACCAAACCGATAGGAGTCATTCAGTTCATTCTTCCCCAGTGACTAGTGTGTGTCAAGCTGACAAAAGCTAACCCGCATGCCCTGGATGAAGGAGAATACCAGTGCATTATATTCACTAGTCGCTGACTTTTTCCTCCCTGAAAAGAATCCTTGTTTAATTAAGAGAGAGTAAATTTCCCCAGGTAAGTTCCCATATGTTTTCTGTAAAAACCAGCACACACTTTCTTTGTATTTCACCCCCTGTCGATGAGAGTATTAGAACAGTAATCAGCCAGGATAAGCCACTCAGCTCCTGTTGCCTTGCATTTTGTTGGGCAATTTTAGCTCTTTTTTTTTTTTTTTTTTGGTGCATTCAGAAGAGTCTGCTTCTTGTCACAACTCTGGCATCCCAGGTTCTGTGATCCTTTTCTTTGCAGGTCCTGGAGCAGTTGAACTGTAGGTCTGCTCACCTAAGTAGGTACAATGGTACAAGATGCTCGGGAGGGGGTGTGTGGTTCCGTTCTGATTCCGGTTCTGGTTCCAGGAAGGCCTGGTAGTGTGTGCACATGGCCACTGCTTTTGTAAGGTTGGCATGTGTGTGTTTATATCCCCCCTGGCCTCTGTTCTTCCCTTCCCTTCTAGAGCCTTTCCCTCCTTTTGTTGGCCCTTTACTCCCTACTTGGGGCTTTGTGCGTGCTAAGTGTGCACACAACTGTCTATGTGTAGCAATAGCCCTGCATGCTTTCTCTTACAGCTTTTTATGGTTTATCCAAGGAGTGGCTAAAGGACCTGGTAAACGTATGCTCCTCCTTCCCTCTGCCTCTTCCTTCTCTTCCCTCCTGCTCCCCTCTCTTCCTTCTTTCCTCCTCCTTCCCTCTTCCTTTGCATCCATTTAGTTCCATCTCTGGCTCAAGAATGTGTTCTTGAATAGCTCCTTCAAGAAGTAAACAGTGTGAACCTTAGTGCATCTTAGTTCATGACCCATTTATGTGTTTGTGGCCCAAATCCTTCCATGTGTGATATTACCTTCTTAGAATAATTGAGGCCTTCGTGAAATACAGAATAGCTGTGTGCCCTGTCAGATAGGATGTGAAGGCCCTGTGGAATCCTTTGCTAGTGGGATACTTTAAGGCACGTTTGCACTACACTGAAGGCTTAAGTATGGGCACAAGTTTAACCTTATCTATTAGGTAAATGGGTTAGACACAGTTTGTTTAAGGTCCTAGGCCTTTCTGTGAACTGAAAACGTGCTCTTTCCCCCCCCCAAAAGTCCGCACTGTAGAAGTGCGGATTCTGTGCTAACGTCCAGCTCTCACCGTTCAGACATTAAATACATTGTTTTCATTTCACCATCCTTTGCAGCTGCTTCCCCTTTGAATGTCTTTTGAACCCTGAGTTGTAGTGTCTGTAGCTGGAGGGCTGGGGTTGGTTGGTGGTGCATTTATATCCCTGCTCAGAGCCCTTTCTTGGCGTGTTACCTTGCTGCTCAGGTCGCCTTCAGTTTCTCTACAGGACAGTCTTCTTGGGGTTGGAGACATCAAAGGAAATCTTCTGACAGTGTCGTTGCTCTTCGTTGGGCAAACTCCTCAGCTGTGTAGCCAGAGCCTCTTTTGAGTGTAGGGCAGCTTACCTGTCTGCATTCACTTTTCTCTGATAGTCTTTACCTGTTTGGTACCAGGCTTAGTGTTCCCTAGTTTCTTAATCTTGTCCTTTTCTTATCACAATTGTTCCTTTAGTAGAGTTGCTAGCATATTTATGTACTGCTCTGAACTAGGTTTTAAAGTCCTGGAAGAACTTTAGCCAGGTATGGTAGAGGCACTGTATAGACCTTTTATGGTGACATATACCTGCAGATTCCATGCTGAGAGGTAGAACAGGTTACCCTCATTCACAGGATAACCTAATTTAAGGTTACCTTCAGCTATACAGTGAGTTCAAGACCACCCTGGCTATTTGAGGCCCTGCATCAAAACAAACACTTGCAATAAAGATTTTATACATTTAAAAGGATTTTAATATTTCTGTCTGGAAAGATTACCAATATTCTTTTGGCTAATTGTGTTGTCAACTAATATTAGTTAAGACTGATCTAATTTAAATATGAATTTGATGTTTGAATTTAATATTTTAGGGCAGCATGGAAAGAAGGTGAGTGGTATAGTGGCTTCAATAGAGGCTGAATTTATGAATGAATTTTAAATTCAGGTTTGTTGTATAGACACTGTGATCAAGTGAGTAATGTGAATGATATTGTTTAAAGCTTTTCCCAAACAGATCTTAAATCTTAATAAATATCTAACTGTCTGAAATGTAAAATTGTTTCAGTAGACCAACTGAGCTATGGGTAAATGTGTAGAAATCTTGTAGAATGCAAAAGTGCAGGCTTAGATATGATACAAGCGTAAGCCATTATGATTTACATAATTTATCTCCTCAGTATAAATATTGTACTTGTAAAGTTAAAACTGCTGTCCTGGAAATCAGATTTTGGTTGTCTTGAGTATTTGTGGGCCTGGTGGAGGTTTTAGGGTTATGTTTGTGTATAGATTAAATTTGAATGGTAAGTTACGATTTATTGTGAACAGTATGTAGAAAATATTATTTGCTTTTTCAGAGCTTATGAGTAAAAGCAACATCTGAATTTAATGTTTGAGAACCAACCAAATTCAAGAAATATGATGCAATTCTATTTTAATTGTTTCCCTTAATTGTTCCTAACTTCTGATCATTTATGGTTTATGTGTTTATGATATTAACATATTTAGTACCCTGTCACTGGTTACATTTAAGTTTCTGTAGTCATACTTTCAGGATTTTTTTTCTCTTAAGACAGGAATAATATGAGACCTCTGTTTGCCCAGAGTCCTTTAGGATTGTATTCTGATTTTGTTCATTACATGAATATGATCACATGGTTTGCTTCTGAATAAATCCTTTTAAGAATTAGTCAGTCTTTTCCCTGAAATGCACCTTTTACCTATTCATCCATTCATATATGAATCTTGTGTCTCCCTCTCCCTCCCTTTTTTCTTCCCTCTTCCCCTCCCCCTCTCAAATATTGGTCATAGGCTTGCTGTAGCTCTAGGGTAAAGGCTGTCCTTGGATCAGAAATCTGTAAAACAAAACAACAGCAAAAAATGATACTGCTTGGTAAGAACTACGGCTGTGAATAAAACAGAGACATTGTGTGTGCTCTAGGTAACTGTGAATGAAGCTGAGGAGAGAAATAAAGGAGATAGTCACCAGTCTACACACTATGGACCTGTCTACACAGACAGGGTGTAGTCTAAAGACTTCCAGGAGGAAACGGCACCTCTGCCTCCATATTCTTTAGTTAGCTAGATGTAAGTTCCAGAAAAGTGAAAATTGACACACCGTTAAAACTCAAGGCAACCAAAGCTCCATGTCCTCAAACAGAGCTCTCATTTTAGGTCAGGAAAGGCTTTGCTCTGCATCTTACCTGATGAGAAGATGAGAATGTGTTCTTTGAGATCCTTTCCTCCACAACAGAAATAAGTGTTTGTTTTAGAAAATTTGAATTGGATATTTTTAACCATCAGTCTCTAAGATGCCTTGTTGATAGAGCAAATTTAAAAATTAATCTCTATTGAATCTGGACAAATAAACCACAGTTTGAAGCTCCAAAAGAAATGCATACCATTAACTGTCATCTTTCAATATTAGTTTTCTCTGAATGTATGTGGTCATAAATCTTTCTTTATGTTTCTGTCTATTGGTAATTTCATACAAATGGAATTGTCTATGTTATTTTGCATTAATCTTCTTTCATTTGCATACCATTTTTAAGCATCATTCACAACATATCTGTACATAACTGTGGATAATTATGTAACTTCAATATGGGGGTTGCAGTAAATTTGGCCAAAGCAGAAGACCCTGAATATACAGTAACAAAATCCCTCATGATTCAAAAGCAAACACGTGATGAGTTTATTGTGTGTTTGTGGTCTTGCTTGCACTGTGGTGCCCTGTCACTTCATTGCAGTCTGCATTCGGAAGCACAAGATTTGCAACGTCTTCTACAGTCCCTCACACCCTGTGGGCTCACTGGTGGCCTGACATACCTCAGCTCAGGATTGAAACTATCGTATGCAATTATTAAATTCAGTGCTTTTACGAAACCTTGAAGTTTCTACTTTTACAGAAACAGGATGGTTTAATTATGGTAATAAATACTTTTAGTATTTTTCTACCATCGTTTTTTTTAGCATTTAAGTACAAATGAGTATTAATGAGCATTTGGGATTTTATTGTGTTAGAATGTTTGATTTCAAAATTGCTGTTTGTTGGTGAGTCTTGGTGCACATTGGGAGGTGGAGGCAGAACCAGGTGTGCAGTGTGCTTGTGAAGAGCTGGGGGGGGGGGTAAGACCCTGTCTTACCCACCCTTCCTCAACAGGAAATAGGCATCATGAGTAGCTTTTCTGAATTTCATGAAAAATTACTATGGCTTGGGGTAGAACAGAATTTCCAACCATTTCTAAGATGGCCCAAAACATCCTTACATCATGTTTTATCATGTATTATGTGAAGTGGCATCCTCAGCATTGGTCATTATAAATCAAAGACCACCTCTCCCTGAAGAAGTTTAATCTCTGCATCCTGCAGTAGCCAAGATTTAATTCCCTATGTAAAAATAAGCATCAACAAAAAACCATGTCCATCTTTGTATGCAAATTTCCATCAATAAATGAACACACTTGTATATGTGCATATATATATATATATGCACCAAAGAATCTTTTAAATAATTTTATTATTGCTTTCAATATGCATCTTATGCATCTGTACACTTAGAATTATATAAAAATGTTTTGATAGAAAATGAATTGTGAGTAGAAAAAATTAGAAGCCTTGGCTGATGCCAATACTTTATTCTACCACCACATTCTATCAATATATCATGTCTCCCTTATCTATTTATCAGTTGATGAACTAGATATATTTTAACATTTAAGATAATTGGGGGAGTCGTGCAGAATAAAATGAGGAAGGATTGAAGTTCTCAGAACCTCAATTAAGAACCTTAGGAACTTGAGAGTTTGTTAGGGTTGAGAGTGCTTGTGAGTAAATGCTGAGAGAATGCAGTGAGTGGCAGAGGTCTCATGTTGAAATCAGGATCACATGACCAGTCGACCTGTCAGACTCACCAGAGCGCTTAGTCTCCTTTGCTTCTCCATATACTGAGTAAATACTGAATCAAAATTACTCGTTGTTTGTAGTTTGTTTGTAGTCTTAGAGTCAGTGTCTGTTCTATAGCCAACCTATTGCCTTAAATTCATGATTTCTGGGATTACTCTATCAGCAGACAGCAGCCGCAATATATTTTGTTTAGTCATTGGATTTTTATTATTATAATAATACTGTCCCTAAAAGCAGGCAAAAGAATACACACACACACAAACACACACACACACACACTCACACAAACACACACATACACACACGTACACACATACACACATAAACACACACAAACTCACACACACACACACACACACACGTACATACACACACATATACACACATATCCCTATCCTCAGGGATCAGAAATCCTTAATATAATCTCATGGCTGTCTCACATTAAGACCTGCTTCCTTGTCCTCTCTTCTATTGTATGTGAAAGTTTCTGACATAATACAGGCTTAGTAAATTGTGACTTTTGCATTTTTATTTTAGGTTATTGATTTGACTACAGTAACTCAGATCAGTTTGATAATAACATTTTAAAACTGAAAATGATCTATATATTATGATAATATATCATTGCATCCTGTAGATGTATTTTTACATTTATCTGTCTCTGTGTGTGTGGGTGTGTGGTGGTGGTGATCTAAGGACAGTCTGTTGGAGCTACTGCTTTCCTTTTACTGTGTGGATTTCAGGCTGGTTAGCAAGCACTTCTACCTGCCAAGCTGTCTATCTTAGGGCTTAGCTCCCAATGTCTGCATCGTTGTCTCAGAATATTGTTTTCATGACGCTTGAAATTCTGTGTAATATCCTTGCCTGGCTTCAGTACACCCTGAGGTCACGGCTTGCAGAGACCATAATTCCTCCTTCTAAGTCTTTATGATGTTACTCTTTAAAGGTAGAACAAACGTCCAATTCTTTCACTTTATTTTGCTCTTCCTCAGGTCCATGTTTCCAGTTTTCTCACTCTCTTACCTCTGTTTACCTGGGCAAAGCTGTCCTTGTCACCTTTACCTGTCACACATGGCTGCTCCTGCTTAGCGGTTACCTTTAAGCAGTCCTTCCTTCAGAGTGGCTGTGGCTTCTTCCCAGACCCCTATGATTAATTTCATTACAGTGTTCCCATTATTTTTCTATCACATTATCTCAGATTTGAAATTAAGTGTTTAATTGTATTAATTATGTGTAGAGTGCTTTGTTTCATTCAAATAAAAAAATAATTGAGTGGTTTACATTATGTAGTACAATTGAAAGACAGTTTTAAGGTTTATCATCTATTGCTCTAAATTTGGATATTAAATAATATTAAAGATATTTTCAGCAATTGAGTAGTGTTTTTTTTCTTTTTGTATCTTTTACATTTGCCTGTGGCAAATTAATAAATGTTTAAAGAGTATTAAATATCTTAAACAGTACACACTTAAGCATATCACATTGAATAGTTTAAGGGCATGGTTTTTATAGTTAAGCATGTGTCAGAATCACATGCTCATGGAGTTTCATATGGGTTCTGGACCTTGAACCCACAGTTGTGTTCATACTCGGTCATGCTGATTGAACTTGACCTCATTCCTAGCACATCATGCTTGATTCCAAAGTGCTGGGCCCTGTTCACATTCTCTGATTTGTAGATCTGTGCCACAGCCTGAGAATTTACATCCCAATGAGATGCTGTTGCTGGTTCCAGTACCATACATGGGGCTATGGCATAGCAAACAAGTACTCTACCACTGTGCCACACAGCCTCTTGAGACCATGCTTTGAGAGTAATTGCTATAAAGGAATGTAGAAATAATGTTTAGATTATCTGTAATTTTTTATCCTTATTTCTTTTCTCTTTATAAGAGTACATAAGACAAATGCCTGGCCCTGTTTTAGAAGATATGGCATTTAAAAAAAAGCAGAAGCAGGGGTTGTAATGATGTCTCAGTGGACAGAACAATGACTGCTCTTCCAGAGTAGCTGGGATCAATTCGCAGCACCTGCATGGCAGCTCCCAACCATCTGTAACTTCTAAATTTAGGGGATCCAATGCCCTCTACTGGCTTCTGAGGACACTTCACACACATGGTGCAGATATATATGCAGACAGAATACCCAAACATATAAAATAATAACAAAAATTAAAATAAAAATCATATTGATAAAATATAGGAAGGGCTAGTGGTGTGGAGAAGACTCAGGAACAAAGTCTTACTTAAAAATCTAGGGTTTTTTCACCCAAGACACATACCTTTTCATTCCTTACACTCTTAAGAGTTTGTTTTTGTTTTTTGGAAATCAAGTGATTGCCACGTGATTCTAGTTCTACAGGCATGCTCTTAGTATATTTAAGCAGTTTATAGAATTAGAACTGTCACCACTTAAATGCCTTCTATATAGGCATTTAATAATAGTCAAAGTAGCTTTTTTTTCATTTTGGTCATTTATTTTTATGTGTGTAGATGTTTTGCCTGCATGTTTGTTCATGTACCTTGTGTATGCCTGGTGCCTGTAGAGTCTAGACAGAGATGTAGGAACTGGAGATACAATCGGTTGGAGGCTGCCACGTTCATCCTGGGAATTGATCCCAGGTTCTCTGGAAGAGTAACCAGTGCTCATAACTGCTGAGCAGATACCCCAGATTCCTCAGAGCATTTTTAATAGGATTTTGTAAAAGTTTTTTTTTTTATCACAATAGGAATTTAAAATGTGATTGAGAAAATACATAGTGAAATCAAAACTGGTCCGTAAAGCAATAGAAATCAGAGCTACAAAACAGGTAATTGTCTGTATGTCAAGTTTGCTGGTGGAATAGAAGATTGAGCCCAGAAAAGAAAAGGAGGTGATAGAGAAATTTCAAAGCAATGAGTTGAAACTTGTTCAATGCTTTTGGCTCATCGGATCCAAGTTTAGCTCGGTGTGCAGTTCCTTATCAGATCTTGTAGTCACTGTACTTACTAGAGACGTGGCAATTTGGACCTTTTGGATTTGAACAATTTCTGTTTGACAGCCGGGAGGGTGGAATAAAAAGACGCAGCTGGCTGTCGTGCACATTATTTGTGTTTGCATATAAAGTATATACTGTTAGAGGAAGCACAGGAGGGAAAGGCTGTTGTGGATAATCAGTCTCTGTGTAGCTGTGTAAAAGGTGAGACTGAAGCAAGAAAACGGCTGATAAGAACATGCAGGGTGAGGCGAGGACGAAGTGTCCTCCAGGTCCCCTAGCTCATCCAGTTAGGCTTGGTAAAAAGGCGCTGGTTTAGGAAAAGACACTTCGTTACTGCAGAGACAAACCCCTTGTTCTCAGAGGGCATCTGTATGAACTGGAGCTAGGAATCTTCTTAGGAAGGCTTTTCAGCTGTTCTTTAATTATTAGTTTATTCCCCTTACCCTGTTTTCATGGCATGGTGTAGACAGCTCTGTGTTCCTGTCAGCAATCAGGAGTAAAATCCCGACAGAGTACGAAATATGTATGACATAGAAAGTGTTTGGTTTGTGTGCAGTGTTCCCTTGTGAGCAGTAGGCGTGGGTATTTCCAGAAGTAGGGGTGTTGGGCAAGGTTTTTTTGTGAGAGGGACAGGCAAACACGCTGTTACCTAAAACCTCACATTGATACTGGAGATTCGTTGGCTTTTGTATGACACTGGCTTATTCTACTACTGTGTGATCCAGAGCTCAATAGCTTGTATAGTGCTCTGTGTGTGTGTGTGTTACAGTGTAAACATTTTATGAACTGCGATATCTGATCCATCCGTCTGTCTGGGCAAGAGTGTCCCTTGGTAGTAAAAAGAACAGCAATCAGGACAGAATTGGTCAATGCGGCATGTCTAATGGTGGGAAGATATTTGAAGGACTTGCTATAGACCCAATAGTCTCTCTAAATAGCCTCTTTGCACCCGGAATCGTATTGCAAACAGGTTCATTAAGGAGAGACATTCTGACACACACGGCATCACGGTAATGAAAATAGCCCTGTTTTTCTAATATTGTATTCACTTCAGTTATGCTGCCGGTACAAGATTTCCCTTGTGTTGTTGTATATTTCTCCAGAAAAGGAATCAGTCTTCATAGAATATACAATTATTTTGTACAGGAATGTATAACTCATACCTAAGATCCAGTCTTCCCTGTTTATGTGCACTAGTGCAAAAATAATTGGCAAACACATCTTCCAGACCAAAAGATTCCAGCACCTTCAATTTGTGGGCTAGAAGATGTTGAACCTAAGTTATAATAAACTTTAAAAAAAGCGTAATGTTAAAAATGGATTTGTGATCAATCATAGAAGAAAAAAATATTAGTATAGCTTCCCACGAGGCATACTACCCCCTTGAGTGAGTCACCTCCATATAGGATCCATTCAGAAGGGGGAGGGGTTGGCAAAGGTGTCCATCCACTAAGCTTTACATATAACTACTATATGATGACTTCCACTATTGGATTTTCTCTCTGCTAATGTATAGTGTGAACATTATGAACACGGGGAAAAAAATATTGGTTTAAAAGTGGATATGGAAAATTTAATGTGCTCAAGTGGGAACAATTGCATATTAAAAAAAAACACTCATGACACAGATCTAATAATTCACTTGCCCCTGTAGGAGAAGGGTATCAGTTCTGATACTAGCACATAGTTTATTTTTATATACACCCTCGGTCCCTGCAGTATACGCCGTGTGTAGGTTCCAGAGAAAAGACAGAAAAGAATCTGTAGGGAAATCAGCCTGGAAACCTTTCATTAAATACATTGTGCTTTGTATTGTGTCGTTCACAGAATCTTCCAGAAATAAAGAAAGGGGAAACCCGTTATCAGCCTGCATGTGTGAAATATTATATTTGAATACTATCATTTGTTTTAAGATTAAGGCTGAGGCTGTAGACCTATTAGTTATTATTCACTTACATCTAGTAGATAATACAATAGGGATTTGAAGATTCTTTTTTTCTATTTCTAGTCTCTGCCATGCTTCCTGCCTCCACCTCCAGTGGCAAAGATAATTCTTTATCCAAAAGTTGTGCTAGCTAAACATTCTCATGTTGGAAAACATGACCTCTGAATAGAATGTGGGGGTGAGGGCAATAAAGGGGGTCTTACAATTCTTGGTGGAGTTTATCTGTCAGTTAGCAAGAGATACACTCCTAGGATAAATTGAAGGAAGTGTTAAATTTGTTCACATGTTACACTTCATCATGTGAAAACTGTCCACAGTAGGGGTATAACTGGGAGGAGTGCCACCTTTGTCAAGTTGAATATTCTTTGGAGTGAGCCTTCCTCTTGTCATTAAGGTTCATGGGTTGCTGTTGGGAAGGTTTTAAAATCTGTAAATGTCTTACCTTTTTTGCTGACTACCCATGCAGGGTATGCTAGGCAAGCCAACTGTGACACATATTCTGTCTGTATTTGTAACTATCTCTTGAACAAAATGAACACACATTTTAAAACTAAACCCTGAGTACCAAATGGAAGTATTTAATGAACTTCCGGAATTCCAGGCAGTGAGGGTTGAGTTGTGATCTCTCGTACCTTAGAGCACATTGTCTTACACAGTCTGTTGAAAGATTTATTATTTTTGAAGTAGCTTATGTTGAAAACCTTGTTTAAGTATAGAGGCTCATAAGCCTATCTGTCTCACTAAATGGGTACCTTTTTTCACACCTGTTAGACTCAAGGGCACTTCTTGGCATTCCACTCCTTGAGTGAATTGAGATGGGGTTTGGAAAGTGAAGAACTAGTGGGCGATGGGCTGCTGTGGTCATGGAGGTAAACACATTCCTCAGAGGAGGTTGCTGCCCTGGAATTTATAAGGAATATTTATTTTTATTATTTAGATTCCTTTCTTCCTTAGGTTCCCCTCATCAGTTTGGGTTTTAAGCCATGAACAATGTTCATTTAGATTTGTTGGTGCCATTTAATAGTTATTATGTAGAATTATGTTTGATTGCCAGTGATATTTTTTAAATATCTTATCTTCCTGAGGTCAGTATCCTCTGAGAAGAGGTTTTCCAGAATCACCTTTTTGCTTTGTCTAAACTGAGAAGTACTGACCCCTCACCACTGTAAACATGCAGAGTTAGTCTTGATCGTAAGATGTCTGTGGGTAAGCATCCACTGTCTGTACACTCTATTGTATTCCCAAGCCAGCAGTATCCCTAGGTGAGAAGTCTCCCACATTTAATATCTGGATCATATATCATCCAGGTTCTCAGTGAGCCCAGAGATGGTTGGTGTCTCTGGTTTAGAGGCATCAGAAAGAAGTGATCTTTTGGTTTCTAGCAAAGCCTGCTGGGCCGGATATTCATTTTAGGCAGAGTAAGTCACTGAATGAACACTTGAGCTGTAGACATAGAGACTTATAGACCCTCTGCTGGCATCTTTGTGGGTTTTTGAAAGCCTCAGTTCCTTGCTTTCTATGGGGCTTTGCTGACTTCAGAGCACTTACTAACATCATCAGACCTTGCAGGCTACTGTGCACATCACAGGGTGTCTTGGGATGACAGATGACATTGAACCATGATAAAAACCCATCTTTTATTTCATACCTAATGCAGAGTTTATTATCAAGCGGTTATTGTGTGTTAGGCATGCTTGCCTCTTCATTTGATCTTTATACTGTAAGCTGGTGGCTTGAAGATCTTTTTGATTTTTTATTTGAGGAAGCTGTAAGAGGAAGGGAGCTCTGATTTTTCAGATTCCTGCCAGAGCTTGTTCCCAAGTCTATGATCCTTTGACATTATGTCCCCTAAATTGAATAGCCTGGCTCTGTCCCATTCCTTTTCCCATGACTTCTCTGCCTTGTAAAGGTTCCTTCCCAGATTGTGGGGTCCGGATCCTTACCTTATCACTTGTTGAGCACTTGACTGTGTGAGATTTTATCTGAGTGAGTGGCATTTTGCATACCAGTAAAATATGGGAAAATAATTCCTCTTTTCTAACATGGTGTAAAGTGCAGTAAAGATATCTCTGGGGATGGAAAAACGGCTCAGCAGTTAAGTGTACTGGCTGTTCTGAAAGGGGACCCAGGTTTGGTTTCTAACACCCACACAGTGGCTCATAACCTCCCATAATTCCAGTTCCTGGAGCTCTGATTCTCTGAACTCTACAGAGAGCAGGAATACATGTCCTGCACATGTGTGCAGGAGGCAAAACATTCTCACATAAAGAAAAAGAAACCTTAAAAAAACAAACAAAGGTAATGTCTCTGAAAACATGTTATTTCTTGGGCATGTAGTTTATCCCAGGACTGGGCTAGAACCACCATTCAGTCAGTGACATAGACAGACAGTCTTACCATCTCAAAGCCTGTAGACCTGTGGGCATGTCAGGACAAACAGCATGGTGATTTAATTTTGTAATGCATGTGTACAATGCATGGAGGCCCCATTAATTTTGACTTCAGGTTTTAGATGTAGCCTTAATTGGTGTTAGGTTTTCTAGGATCCTATGGTAATGATTAGAGACAGGCTCCTTGCTTCCTTCTGGATTGCTGGGATACAGAGTCCCCCCTCCCCCCAGCACTCTGGCGTTGCCTTGCTCTCCACATTCTGTATGTGGAAGAAGGAAAGCTCCCAGATGATTCTTTCTTGTCACTGTACCACCTGTTTCCTTTTTCTCTTCTTCTTGCCTTTCTCTGACTTCTGAACGAAGTGGAATGCCTCCTTCCCATCTTAATAGTATACTCACTATTTCATGTCTTACCTGTCTTTGGTAAAGTTTACTTTAAGTAGTTTGTTTCATTATTATAATTGTTTATATAGACAGTTCATTTCTTAAGCCACAGTGCTTCCCTGAACTTCAGTATCTATCCTAGACACACACTTGCTTTCAAATGTGTCTTGTGCCAAGTTGGACTTACCCCATCTTCTTGGCCTGCTCACTCTCTTCTACCTCATCGCCTGGCATTTTCAGTTTTTCTTCTACACACCCAGATGGTGGATTAAGCGTGGTTCGTTTAAGACCAAACACATACACTCAGCTCTCCACTCCTTCTTGTTTCTGTTTCTGGTCAAAAGTTGTCTTACCTAAGCTGAGCCAGCCTCTTGCCTTTCTCATTCCTTACCTACTGCCCTCCTTCCTCCTTCCTCCTTCCTGATGTATGTGTTTGCACTGACTGCCTTGTTTATATCTCTGTTCTGAACTAGTGATGCTAACATACAGTCTAATCATGAAAACTTCTTTTTCCTTTTTTGATGGCCATCAAAGCATTTACTGGTGAAATGAGATGTCTGAGATTTATTTTTAAGATTTCTGGAAACAAAGAAATGTAAGGGAGATTGGGGAAAGTCTGGAAGGTGGAACAATTCTGATCATTGTGCTAATAATTGTTGAAGCTGGGTAATCAATCTCACAAGGATGTTATAATGCTACTTGAATTACTACATTCTTGAGAATTTCCACAAAATATTAAAAAGCAAATTCTGGCTTTCTGTTGCTTATGATAGTGAACTTTTTGCTTCTTGAGAGAGCATACAGCATTTTCATGTTCCTTTCCCAGTCCTTACATTCCCTCTGACGCCCCTATGTGAGTAGTCTGACTCTGTTTCCCCAATAGCCTTATTCTCATGTGATAAATAAACCCTGCTCCCCTGTTCTAATAGCTCAGTTCAGGTCTTCCCAAATCCTTAGTGTATCTTGTCCTTTGAGCCTATGGATTATTCTGTAATAGGTTGCCCTCCAAGGATTGCCCCAGCTGAGAGGAGTCTCCCTCAGCCCCTGGTTTTTCAGTGTAGTAATACTTGCTGCCAGGTTATTGAGTGCTTGGAATAGCTACTTCTGGTGTCCTGTGAAGAGACTAGAAGTGTCTCCTTGGAGTTAGCATCACTTTAGGATTGTCCCAGGACTAGGGAAGCCCTGATTTCAGTCTGTGTATACACAATCATAGAAGCAAACACAGATTGTTCTCTGGAATTCAAGTTCATGTTATGTGGAGATGCTGAACTAAACTATGACATAAAAATGTAAGGTGGTCAGATATCAGCATGCCAACATTAAACTGTTCTCTCAGCTTCTGTCTCTATAACAATGGCTTCTGTCTCTAAAACAATTAAGCTTCTCAGAATTGTGAAGTTTTTCCACTCCGACTGAACCCAGCTTTATTCTGTAAAACTGGATGCGGGCATTGTTTTTACCAGTCCAAATTTGTGTAAGAATAGCCTTCAGCCTCTGCCAGAGCCAACCTTAAAGTTACATTTGATTTTTAAGGTGAGCAAAGATATATTCCCCCTCTAATGATCATACTGCATTACGCTTATTATTTATAACTTCATGATTCTAAACTAAATAGGACATGAGCCTGAGGTAAAAGTAGAAAATGTTTAAAAGTTCTCAGAAATGATCTTCGTTCTGGTTTTGTGGCCTAGAGATCCACAAAGCAAGGTATGAGTTAATCATTGTTTCCAAACACATGAAGTGCTTTTACCTGGAAGGTGGTGCCAGTTGTTAGCTATTTGAGTAAAAATAAACAAACAGACTTAGGTTGCAGCTGGAGGGATTCTAGTTAGATAGAAAATTTTCATTAAGTGGTTCTGGGTGGGAACTGGGTTCCCATCCCAGTAGATTGTTGACTTAAATCCAGATTGGAGGGCAGTGGGGTGGGCTTGAGGAATTCCTACATCCTGAAAACCAAGCTCCATGAAGCAGCTGTGAGTGCCCTCCATGCTCTGAGCAGCAGATGAGGATCCCCTCATCCCTCCCATCCTCGCCTAAGTTGAAAGAAATTAACCTCAATTAAAGGAAATAGTGATGGATTGCTATGGAGATAAATATGATATATCACACAGGAAAAACTACATTAAAAGAACATTATAGTTGGGACAGAAAGCAGTAAAAAGTGAAGAAATTCAATGCTATGGTTGAAAAGTGATATCATTTACATCTCTGCTAATATGTAGACCTAACAGGAAGCATTAGGAAGTTGTGAGCATGCTCTGATTTGGAAGGAAGAAGGCTTGGACTTAACACACTACATTTAATACACAGTTTCTTTGCCTGGATTTAATTAAAGTTCATCTCTGAATGATCATAGTCCATGGGGGAAAAGCTGTTCCTTTGACTAGAAGACTTTGGGGGTTTTAGAGTTTGGCTGTGGAGGGCCAGGTAGTAATTCTGCACCATTGCATTTCAATACCTGAGCCCTTAGCTTTAGTGTCATATAAGTCAAGTATTCTTTTTGGAAGGCTTAGCTTAATTTGTGCATTCTAGACATTGATTAACAAATAATTTAATAATAGGTTTAGTAATATTAATGCCATTGTAACTTCTGGATCAAAGAATTTAGGTTGTATTCATTTCATGAGGGTGTGTTGCTCCAGGATACAGCTAAAATTTTGCTTGAATATTTTGAGAAAATTAGGGTCCTGTGATAGAGCCCTTATTCAGAATCAAAGTCTAATCACATTTTGAATTTATAAAATCATATCATGACACTCGAAACTTCTGATGACTTTGGATTTTTCCTTAAAGTTTGTCTGTTTATTATGTGCTTACCATATTAGGAGCAGAAATCCCTCCAAAGGCTCTGGACCAGCGTAGCATAGAATGTATGCATGTTAGATCTTGAATAATATAAAATGAACCCTTAGCAGCTTTTGTTCCTTCTTTATGTACAGAAGTCATTACCTTTCCTTAGATCAAGAGCTGAGATTGGATGTGTTACTTTACTCAGATGGCAGAGATGATGAATCCTGCGCTTCCTGGGACAGGCCCAGCTCCCTCCCTCTCTTTCCCTTTGTTTCCCCCTCCTCTGTCTTCCTTACTATTTCCCCTTGCTCAGTTCCCACAGCCCTTCTTCCTGTTTACCTCCTCATCTCCTCTTAGTTCCTCACCTCCTCTCTTATGTTTGCTCCCATCCTTTTGGATGGGGAGGGATTTTATGTTCTTCCATAGACATGTGCTTATCTGAGAAGGCAGAATCAACCCAACTATGAAATCGCTGAACCATGGAGAGCAATGTAGTTAGCGAATTTAGATACTCTTGGTCAGTGTCCTGCTACTATAGCAAACATCAGAGTTAGTCATATTAGAAGAAGGGTTTATTTGGGCTCATGATTTCTGTTCCTGGTCACTTGGCTCTGTTGCTATAGTTCTGTAGTAGCCCGGTATGTGTGGTATAGTAGAAAAGCTCTGTTCACCTCATGGAAGTGTAGAGAGTTAGGAAGAAGCTGAGATTCCAGTGTCCCTTCAAAGGACACAGCATCAGGGAGCCTACATTCTCCCACTGGGGACCACCTACCAAATATTCCATCCCTCCCAGGACAACTATAGGTTGACCACCAAGACTTTACCATGTAGACTTTTGCAAACCTAAAAGATTCAAACTGAAGTTATACAGAATCTTAAAAACTATGTCTGTTGTTTAGAAACAGAATTTGTTGTTTACTATTAGACGTTATTATATGTAGGATAATAACGTGTTAAGAAGTATATTTCTGTGTTGAAGTAGGTAAAAGATTTTATTTGTACTTTTTGAGGAATGAAATATGAGCTGCGGTTACTAGTTTTCCACTTGTGCTTTGTTCAAGTGGGTCTTATAAAGGGGTCAATGAAATTACCTTAAGTAAAATAATGATTAGCCAGCCTATTTATGGTGTGCAGATCTGAGCAATTTGTGTCTATCGCAGGATATATATTCATATCTTCTGTCACAGATTTTTAGGTCGAGTTACTTCCTAAATGGGTGTTTATATTTCTGATTAATTTTCACAACCTTCCTAAGGCTAAATATTTAGAATTGAAGTCCCTTTTTCCTCCGGTGTTCACTTTGGTACATTTCGATAGGCTGTTTTTTTTTTTTAACACAAAACAAATCTGTGTGCCTGTCTGGAGTTTTAAATGCAATATAAATGTTATGCATCATCAGAAGTATGCAAACATGTTTGAAAACACAGTATTATATGGAAGCAATTACTGGCAGTGACTGAGCTACACACCCCAAGAATGGGGTAGTGCCAAAAAAACCCAAAAGAATTACTTTTGTGTGGGTGGGAAAGAGAGCAAGGGTAACTTTTATTAGGAACCAATTCCAGTTGTGATTTTAATTCTAATCATATATTTGATAGCTCAAGTAAATGAGTGGTAAAGAGACTTCATGTTAGGGTTAGATTATTTGTTCCTTTCTTAGTGGGGAGGAGTTAGTGTTTACCAAAGGAGGACATGACAGATACAAATATTAATAAGACCAACACATGTCTTGCTTTTCTGTTTGCTGATGCCGGGCCTTGCCTAAAGATGATCTTGCTGCTTTTTGTGACATGGTACTTGAACATTCTTTTGCTGGGTGTGTTGTGTTCATGCTTAGCAGATGTAAAAGCATGGAGGAAGGTTAGATTTTTATCATTTGGAAGTAAGAGGCTTTGCGACTTTCTCCCATTAACTAGTAGGCAAAAGAATATAAGACTGGATTCTCTGTTCTGTCCCCTATATTTCAAGTTTTGTTTATTTTTGAACTTTACATCAAAATGAGATTTTTAAACCAAGGTGATTTGTGGCGGTGTCTATAGATCTTAACCGTGGAGAGAAAGGAGGTTGTTGTTGTACAAAAGTTGGTTTGTGGCTGACATTTTAACGAATTTTTTGTTTTCACTGGAAAGAAGTTTAAGTGGATTTTTTTTTTTAATTCTCAGAAGCCAGTACCACTCCCAGCTGGAGAGATATTTTGTTGGTGTCCAGGTTGAGCTGAGCAGCTCTGTAGACAGCACAGTGCTTGTAGCCCCTTAACCGTTGTCAGAACATCGTTGTATTTATGAGTGAGGCCTGGTCAAGTCACTTAACCTTTCTTCCTTGGTTTTCTCTTATGTAGACTGGAAATGATAATATCTGCCTTTGATCTCACAGGGATGCTTCAATCCATTAGAGTCATTAAAGCACTTTAAGTAAGGTGTAAGGCACTAGAATCAAGGCGCCTTCGTTATTGTTATCATTATTGTTACTTTATTACAGTGCCATATACGGGGGAGGGGGGGGTGGCACTTATTAATCCTAAATAGTCAAGTCTCGGAATATGATCTGTGGGCGTGAAGCGTTAGCTTCAGAGGTCAGGTTTTTCCCTCTTTTCTCTTGTGCTTAGGCTGTTTCCCCTTACCTCCATTAATTTGGAGAATGCAAAAATTGTAACAAAGGCAAAAACACAAAAATGAATGTAGAAAGCAAGGAGAACGAGGTAACTTTCTTAGGGTCCCTGAGAGCTTCGGGCTTCCTAAAATGGAATCAGTTTGAAGGCCTTGCTCCATTGTTCGTCTCCTGTCCATGAAATGAATGATCAGGAGTTCTAAAGTGCTTTCGAGTAATCACCCACCCACCCTCCCACCTGCCTCCCACCCTGCCCCCCCTTTTTTAAAGTACTGTTTTTCTAGCAAAGAGCAAAATATTTGGAGTTGATGGGTAAAGATCTCTGTCTTTGGAAAGTGTTCAAAGGCATTTTGTACAAGCTGATTGTATTTCGTAGATCAGCCCCTTCTGGCATTTTGTCTTGAATATTTCCTTCCTCACACCTCATATACTGTCCCAGAAGGCGATAGACTTCCATATGGCCTTGGGTGGCACCAACTTGATGTCTATGAAAAAGTGGAAGATGGAGGTCTACCCAGAACAGAGAGTTCGTGTCCTGGTTCTTTTGATCTCACAGATGTCACTGTTCTGAAAGAAGCTAACCTGGCCTTCCTTTATCTCTGCTCTCTGAAACTGAAGAATGTGGCTCTGCTGGTGCTTTGTCTGCCTTCTTACTCCGTGATACTCTGACTACTGAAATAATGTTTACTCCATTTCTAAACTGATCCACCTCAAACACTTTTGATTTGGTGGCTTATACCATTTGCCAGCTACAAAGCACTAACTTCTCAAATAAGAGTCTTTATAGTTAATGCACATAGTCCTTATAGTTAATAATCTTGTAATTAAGATAACTGAGCATCATAGTCTGAACTGGGACTCTACATAGCCCTGAATGTGCAGGAATTCACTATGTAGACTAGGCTGGCCTCAAACTCACAGAGTTATACCTGCCTCTACTGGATTAAAGGCACACCTGGCTCTCCTCTCCTCCCCTCCCTTCCTCTCCCCTCCCCTCCCTTCCTCTCCCCTCCCCTCCCGTCTCTCTTTCTTTGAAATGCTTTTTGTCCAGTAAAACATGGATGTCATATGGATGTCAGAAACCATCTATATTTGATTACAAACACTAAAGAATTTACAAGCCCGAAATAGATAAGGACTAGTAAAGTCACACTAGCCTATCATTTATTATTTGGGTTTTATACTAGTTATTGAATAATTAGAATCCCAAAGTTTTGACAGATATGCTGCTTTTAAATTTTGGTAGATTTATTTGTTTGTTTTTTAAACTCCTAACTTAAATAAAAGAAAACGTACAGGCTAGCCGAATTCTATAGAATTAATTTATTTGTATGGAAAAAACTCAGATCACATTACATATTTAATAATGCATTTTGCTGGAATAATATAGTTACATGAAATTATAAAAGTAAGTGGAATATGGATATTATGGATAAAACATTTTCAAAATAAAGAGTAATCTCTTAAGTTTCAAACTGCCTTTGCTGTCTCTACATCTAAAGAATTATATATATATATATATATATATATATATATATATATGTTTGTGTATATACATATATGTATATATACATCACACTCATGTGTGATGATTTGGTATTGATCAGAGCAAGGCAAGCTTTTTCTTCAGCGTTACCTGAATTTATTTATTTATTTATTTATTTATTTATTTATGAAGAGTTTCAGCAGCACCCATCTTGTTCTTCCCTGTTGCCATCTGCTCCCCAAATTCCATGGGAGCAGCTTCATTTCCTGTTACATTTCAAACACAGTTTGGGTGATTTCCAAGGTCATATTCTCCTCTGAGCTACTTTATGTCTCTTTGAGAGTCCATTCATGACCTCATGGACAGTGCTATATTTCCTTCATTCCCTGTGTGGTACGCCTGGGTGGTTTTTGAAGTAGGTAGGGGAATGAACAGGAGCAACGACTGCTGGGGCTGTGGGAATGGAGGAGCTAGGAGTAGATAGTGAGGGGTCCCCTAATTTCTCAACTTCCCTGCTGCCTTCAGGGTCCAAAGCTTCCTTAGAGTTTGTTACTCTTTCTGTTCACTGCCCTTTTCCCAATACCATTTAAATGGAAATAATCCCAAGGAATAAAATTTAATCTGCTAAGGTTCAGCTTTGAAAGACCACAAACCGTGGTATTTTGAAGATTCATGTTTTAGACTCAGCATGTGGGTGCAGATAATATTAAACACTTTAGTTACTTATATTCCCCCTAATACTGAGTATATGTTCTGAGAGCCATTAAAGGAAGCTGAATACTTGGTAGCTTGCTAAGATGTCATTTTAGGTAACTTTCATGTCATTTCTTTCCCCAATAGAAGTGGCTTATATTTTTCTTGATATAAAAATAAACCACACGGTCATTTCATTGGATGCTGAAAAAGAATTTGATAAAATTCAGCATCCTTTCATGCTTAAAGTCTTGGAAAGAACAGGAATTCAAGGCCCATACCTAAACATAGTAAAAGCAATATACAGCAAACCAGTAGCCAACATCAGACTAAATGGAGAGAAACTTGAAGCAATCCCACTAAAATCAGGGATTAGACAAGGCTGCCCCCTCTCTCCTTATATTTTTTAATATTGTACTTGAGGTACTAGCTTAGGCAATTAGACAACATAAGGAGGTCAAAGGGAAACAAATTGGAAGGGAAGAAGTCAAACTATCACTATTTGCAGATGGTATGATAGTCTACCTAAGTGACCCAAAAAACTCCACTAGAGAACTCCTACAGCTGACAGACAACTTCAGCAAAGTGGCAGGTTATAAAATCAACTCAAGCAAATCAGTGGCCTTCCTATACTCAAAGGATAAGCAGGCTGAGAAATAAATTAGGGAAATGACACCCTTCACAAAAGCCACAAAGAGTATAAAGTACCTTGCTATGACTGACCAAACAAGTGAAAGATCTGTATGACAAGAACGTCAAGACTATGAAGAAGGAAATAGAAGAAGATCTCAGAAAATGGAAAAATCTCCCATGCTCATGGATTAGCAAGATTAATAATAGTTAAAATGGCCATTTTGCCAAAAGCAATATACAGATTCAACGCAATACCCATCAAAATCCCAACTCAGTTCTTCATAGAGTTAAAAGACAATTCTCAAATTCATCTGGAATAACAAAAAAACCCAGGATAGCTAAAACTATTCTCAACAACAAAAGAAATTCTGGGGGAATCAGTATCCCTGACCTCAAGCAGTACTACAGAGCAATAGTGTTAAAAACTGCATGGTATTGGTACAGTGACAGGCAGGCAGATCAATGGAATAGGATTGAAGATCCAGAAATGAACCCACACACCTATGGCCATTTGTTCCTCGACAAAGGAGCTGAAACCATCCAGTGGAAAAAAGATAGCCTTTTCAACAAATGGTGCTGGTTCAACTGGAGGTCAGCATGCAGAAGAATGGGAATTGATCCATCCTTTTCTCCTTGTACTAAGCTCAACTCCAAATGGATCAAGGACCTCCACATAAAGCCAGACACTGAAGCTAATAGAAAAGAAACTGGGGAAGATCCTTGAGGACATTGGTACAGGGGGAAAGTTCCTGAACAGAACACCAATAGTGTATGCTCTAAGATCAAGAATTGACAAATGGGACCTCATGAAGTCACAAAGTTTCTGTAAGGCAAAGGACACCATCAAAAGGACAAATAGGCAACCAACAAATTGGGAAAAGATCTTCACCAACTCTACATCAGATAGAGGGCAAATATCCAATATATACAAAGAACTCAAGAAGTTAGACCACAGAAAGCCAAATAACCCTATTAAAAATGAGTTAAATGAGGTACAGAGCTAAACAAAGAATTTTCACCCAAAGAACTTCGGATGGCTGACAAACATCTTAAAAAATGCTCAACTTCATTAGTCATTAGGGAAATGCAAATCAAAACAACCCTGAGATTTCACCTTACACCAGTCAGAATGGCTAAGATTAAAAATTCAGGAGACAGCAGGTGTTGGCAAGGATGTGGAGAATGAGGAACACTCTTCCACTGCTGGTGGGGTTGCAAATTGGTACAACCACTCTGGAAGTCAGTCTGGCAGTTCCTCAGAAAACTGGGCAGGTCACTTCCAGAAGATCCTGCTATACCACTCCTGGGCATATACCCAGAGGATTCCTCAGCAGGTAATAAGGATACGTGGTCCACTATGTTCATAGCTGACCTATTTATAATATCCAGAACCTGGAAAGAACCCAGGTATCCCTCAACGGAAGAATGGATGCAAAAAATGTGGTATATATACACAATGGAGTCCTTCATGAAATTCTTAGACAAATGGATGGAGCTGGAGAACATCATACTAAGTGAGGTAACCCAGTCTCAAAAGATTAATCATAGTATTCACTCACTAATAAGTGGATATTAGCCTAGAAAATTGGGATACCCAAAACATAATCCACACATCAAATGATGTGCAAGAAGAACGGAGGAGTGGCCTGGTTCTGGAAAGACTCAGTGTAGCAGTATAGGGCAAAACCAGAACATGGAAGTGGGAAGGGATGGATGGAAGAACAGGGGGAGAGAAGAGGGCTTATGGGACTTTCAGGGAGTGGGGGGCCAGAAAAGGGGAAATCATTTGAAATGTAAATTAAAAAAATATCGAATAAAAAATAATACACTCATATTACAAATTAAATTTAATATACCTAACTCATGAGTTTCTGATTCTAAAAATTGAAGTATTTTAAATTTATGTTACTTGTAGCCTTCAGTGTTACAGTGGCATGCCTATACAGATTTAAAATATGCAAACAATAAGACTGGATTGTAAATAAATGGCCTGGTAGAAAACGCATCTTGAGGATGCATGTTGACACTGTGTTGTGTGGGTAATATTAACATTCATTTACACTGATGCTAGTGAGGAAACTTACATTCCAACTGGAGGGTAAAATGTCTTGGTAAAAACAAATTAAAGAAAATCAACTTTGTAGGGCTTGTTTGGTTGGTTGGTTTGTTGGTTGATTGGTTTTTGTCCTATGAGCCTTAATAAAATACCTTTCTATTAAAGTCCTTTCAGATGCCATTGACTTAGTAAGTTTGTGTCCCTGATTAAACAGGCTTTAGGTAAAGCCTTCTTTGTGGTAAAGAAAAAAAAACAACTTTTTTATAACAAAGCAAAAATATTAAGTACAATTTGTGTAACGTCTAATGTTCCAGTGCTGAAATCATACTTCATAATGTTGAAGTGTGAAGCTATAGCCTATTGTTGGAGTAGTAATGTGTAATTGGCACACTGTTTCTCTACGCTGCTTTCTGGTGTAATCTGAAAATTGTTACTATGCAGTTAGGTATGATAACAAAGTTTAGATGAATTAGTTTCCTAGAATTTATGACTTTAAAATGAAAACAAATCTGCTCAGGAATCACTGTGTGGAACACAAACAAACTGATCACAGAATATTTCACCCATCCAAGTGAAAGATAAATATATTTTTAGGTATTTTTTAAGTGTATATATGTGTGACTATAAATAAAATTAATTGATTATTTGAAGCTTTTAATTGTTGTGACAAGGTGGATACACCACACCATAATAGTTAGGAATACTGTAAATTCTCACTGTGAGGATGTTGACTTGAAAATTTTACGTAGATTGTCTGGTCAACAGTACAATAGCCCCTCATTGTGTACAAATATTAAGAACCTGCAAATTTCACCCAGCACATGCTGCTGTGTGCAGTAAAAGTACTTGGTATTCAAGCATGAGGTCATGAGTGTAGATCCCCTGTACCTAGATAAATGTCAGGACTACTAAATAACAGTCCACATGTCATTTTGGTGCTTGGGAAACAGAGATAAGTGATGCCTAGAATAAGCTCATAATCTAGACTAAGTGAACCAGTGAGCTCTGGGTTCAGTTGAGAGACCCTGCAGAAATAGGTGGCCAAGCATCCAACATCAACCTTTCATACCAACAGACACACACGAACACTTTCATATAGACATGCACACCACATACATTGACAATAAAAGAGCCTGCAAATCTTAACCTTAGGGATGTTAGAGATGTGATTAAGGTTAAGGACTATGAGATGAGGGAGGTACTCCGGGGTAATCTATGTAGACCTAATTTAATTGCATGGGTAGTTAAGAGTTATGAAGTTTTTCTAGCTATGGTGAGGGAGAAAGCTATAATACTGGAAGGAAGAATGGTCAGATATAGCATCCTGCCTGTGAAGATAGAACAAGGGGGCACAAGCCAAGTAATCCAGACAGCCTATTGAACCTGGAGAGGACTGGGAAGCAGATTGTCTATTAGCACCTCTTGAAGATGCTACACTTTGAGTTTGGTTCAGTGAGACCTGCCCAACAGAATGTAAGTTTCTCTTGTTTAAAGACATTGGAATTTTGTTAACTTGTTATGGTGACCATGTATGTACCTTACTGTGTTTTAAATGTGTTAAATATTTATTAAGTTTAAATACGATAAAGGAATAAAAGCTATTTGGTATAGTAAAAAAATGTGTGGTAATTTATAAGATTTCCTTACATGAAGACTGGTAACAGCCTATTTTGGTACTCCAATGAACTGAATGAATTAAGAACATCTTCATAGATAGGTTTTATCTTTTAATCAGAGGTTGCTGGGCCAGGGATGTATCTCAGTGATAACGTGCTTGCCTAGCATATTTGAGGTCCGTGTTTATCCCTAGTATCAAGACAAAGAAAAAATCATTTTAATAGTGTCATGGTGTCAAATATATAACCAACATCTGATGATTGCTAAGAAGAGCAGGATTTCATTGACAGTTGCATTGATATTGTCCACGAATGTAGTTTTGACAAATGAGTTTGAAGACATACCCAAACATAACTGGTTTTGTCATACAGAAGCACCATCTCCACCCTTTTGACACATGAGGGCATTTCTAATTATGTCATGCTCAACAATTATCAAGAAATTGTATAAGGACTTACTGGACTCAAACTGCAGGGCCTGAGTCACATGACCTCAGAAACAAATGAATCACATCTTTTCTCTCATGCAGAATCAAGTCACTAACGTATGTGTAGATGTTGACAAATGTACTTGTGGATACCCTGTAACATGAAGAAAAGCTAAGCACAAGGGAATGATGTGATCATTGATTTCAGGTCATTGATGAGTTAAGGGAACAGAGTAGTTTTTTCTGATTGAAATGCTGTCATGGATTTGGGCTTTTTTTTATTAGATGAATACATAAAATATATTCAATACTTAAAGAGTAAAATTTAATATGAAACTTCATAGATTCCACTTTGAGTTGCAGTTCTAACAGAACATAAGTTCATTACCTTACATAGGCTTTGGGTCTGGTATGTAGTGTTTTTATTTATTTGCATTTTTATAATAAGGCTTATGAAAAGAAAAATGGAATGTATGTAGGGGAATTTTGATCCTTTTCACAGTATCTGGCATACAGCAGGTGAACATTGAATGCAATAAATGTCTATTTATAATGATTAAGGTAAGAATTCTAGTTGCTGGATTTTTGACCAATTCCATCATTATGTAACTTGTCACTATGCCTTATAGAGTGAGTGATCTTAGCCAATGGACATATTTGCTTTCTTCCTTAACTCTTAGGATATGGCTTGGCTTTGCAATCTCTGGAAAGCAGGACATGGAAACACTGTTGTTTCTATGTACTGTATATAGAATGCCCAGTGCTGGAGTTAGCCACGAGTCAGAGTATCTACCAGGGCTTGTGCTTGGAAAAGTTCATTGTCTGGCTCATGGGGCTATATGCAAAGAGCTAGAATCTGTCCAACTGTTGATGACTTCCAGTCTTTCCTATTTTAAGTTCTCAGTTTAAATACAATTTGCCTGGGAAGTTTCTTGAAAGTTTAATATTTGGTTTTGTCAGGTCAATAGGAGAAACTCTGGTATACCATGAGTTTTCAATATATGGCCACTGCTTTAAACTCTGCTGTCAAAGCAATATGGTAGACCCAAGCCCAGAAAATGGTCCTGGTTCTGTTACCAACTTATTTTGTGTTTAGCCTCAGTTTCCTTGGTTGTAAAGCAATCATATTAAATTAGTCACCCCAACCTCCCCGCAGGATGCCTCAAATTACAAAGGCTAAGAAACCCAGGCTCTGCACTGCTCTTCCCCCATGTTCAGAATTCACATCTTCATTTTTCAGAGAAAAGATTTCCATTGATTGAAAGAAAATGCAATGGAAAACGTCTGGAGCTGTGCATGGTGGTACACACCTTTAATCCCAGCACTCAGGAGGCAAAGGAAGGTGGATCTCAGTGAGTTCAAGGCCAGCCTTGTTTAAATACCATTTTCCTTTGTGGGTGGGAATGAACTCTCCATATGTAGTACTTGAATGGCTCAAGTAGCCAGGCAAAAAACAAAATGAGGAAAACAGGTGATGGTTGAAGAGACTGGTGGGGGAGGGGTGCCTGCTAAAAAGACAGTAACTTCTGTTCCACCCCAGTGTACAGTTGTTGAAAAGGAATATTTATGCTATACCTTTAGTTTCCCAACACTTACCTTTTGTCTCTGTCTAACTCACCCTTTATATGTGAACTTTATATGCTGGCCATTAATTAAAACACAGGCCAAACAAAAATGCCCAAAGCCATCTAGTTTGAAATCTATACACACACACACATACTGTGCATATGTGTGTGTGTGTGTGTGTGTGTGAGAGAGAGAGAGAGAGAGAGAGAGAGAGAGAGAGAGAGAGAGAGAGAGAGATATTCATATTTGTTGAGTATCTATGTCTAGAAACTAGGTATACCTTTTGTACTAACCAAAGTATTTGGTTTTCACAATGATTCTATGAATTACTTCTACTATTATCATTTGGAGGTAGAAAATTTGGGTTAAGTGATTTGACCTGTAAGTAAAAGCTTCTACAGATGGTCAATCCTATGTTTAAAAAAAGTCTCCTTGCTGGACTTCTAACCACATACACAGTTGACTGCTGGGCATGCAATGTGAATAAATGGCACATGGGCTGCTGTATGGCAGAAGCTGCTGAGTCATATGGAGATAGCTGTATGATACCAGTTCAGTGCATACATGTGCGTGATAGGATAAAATACTGAGTACTGTGTACTTTTATACTTATGTTTTTTTAATAAAGCTCAGTTAGATCATTGTCATTTTTTAAAAAGAAATTTTAGTCTTTCTCTTTGCTGCAAGCAAACCAGACTCACTAAGCTTTGGATCTAGTACCATCTGTGTCCAAGGGCAAATACCCCTTCTCCTTGCCATATATAAACCCCACTCATGGAAAGGCTCCAAGTCTTGAGTGATGACCACTTCCTCTGGGCTAGAGTATGAAGAAGAAAGTAAATCTAGCAGGAGTGGTAAATCCCCACAGACATCGATAAGTACTTGAGGTCAGAGACTGCATCTTTTATAGTTTGTCTACATACCAAAGTCATTAATATGAAGAGTCATCTTAGCAGTAGTGGTTGTAGTAGCAAAAATAATACAAAGAAGTTAGTCTCAGTCTGTGCTTTGCTATCCGCTTTCATGATGCCTAGGACTCAGGGATGTGTCTTTTGAGAAAGTAATGTGAAATCATCTCACTCATGCTCCTCCTTTATTTCTGCTTTTTTCACCTAAACCTCATAAAATGTGTTTCAACCTTCAAAACTCTTGCCTATAGGAATAAAACTATAAGATATTAGGAAGAAAAATAAAAATACTGTGGGGGAAAAAACCCTGTATGTTTATCTGTTTAGGTTGTTTCCCAGGGGCTTTTTAGGATACTTCAATACTATAACTTTTGCTTTTCCTTCTCTGAAAACAATATTTTCACTGTATATATTCATTGTGCATATACGCACATTTTATACATGTATCTGCTATTCATTGAGCCTGTCCTCCACTGCACTCCCCCCTCACTTTCCCCTTTCTAGCTTATCCACTTGATGTGGGGTGGGGAGAAGGAAAAGAGCCAATGACCCTGACAGTATTCTTCTTGACAGTCCATACCCATCACGTGAGTGGAAAGTACCAAAAACCCCATTTTCAGAACTGTATCTCGAGTCTCTGGCTCCTGAAGAAAACCAGTGTGGTTCCGATGTGGGACAGGAAGAGTGGTTTGCATTGGCACCGGCCCTGCGGGTGCTTTGGGACTGGAGCACACACATCTGTGGGTTACAGATGCTTGCTCTTCACTATTAATGTGGCCAGCATGTGAAACCATGGCACCGCAATACTACACAGAGGTCCACGCCTCTGATAGTTTGAGAAATAACTCCCAGCTGAAGAAATTTTTTCTTTGAAGGGCTGGAATACATTCTAGAACAGAAGGTCCTCTTTCAGAAATGGTAGAATTAACCATTGATTAATTCTAGTCTAGTGATGTTGGACTGGGCATTGGGGACTGCATCACTTGTATCTAAGGGCTTGGCAGCTTTAACCAAAAATACAAGGGGAGAAAAAAAGAAACGAAAAAATAAATTAAAGTTCCTTTAAATCTTTGGTTAATAACTTCTGCATTCCTTACTGCATGTATATCACAGACCTTGTTGTATACACTCTCAAGGCATTGCATAGTTTCTTTGAGATCACAACAGCAAAGCATTAGTAGGAGCTGTCATCTGAGTTGAGGTATGATAGACATGTTTCTACCAATTATTATTTCCCTGAGGATGGGGGAATCAGAGGCCTGTATATACAAACAGAAGAAATGTGTATGCTGTTGGGTATCGCTTAAAGTTCAGTAACAAAAGTTATCTTCTAAACAGGAATTTCTTCTCTCTCTCTCTCTCTCTCTCTCTCTCTCTCTCTCTCTCTCTCTCTCTCAACATATGTGCTCCCTTCTAATGGTATACTTGAGAGAGGGTCTTCCATCTGCCATTGTTAGTGAGAATGTTTTCTCATCCAGGTTACAATTTCCATTGAAATATTTGCATACAAGTATTCAGAAGTTAGTTTATTGACTCTTATTGCACTTCGGGGTATCTAATAAATAATTTATTAGCCTGATGGATATGTGGCTGCCTAACTATGGAGCATGAAATATGCACTGTTTCTCTAATACACTGTAGGGAGACCTGTTTATAAAGTATTTAGTATTGGTTTTATAATGCACTGTTGACAACAGGAGACCACGAAGCTCAAAGATCAATCTCATTTTGGCCCACAGTATTAATGCTATTTTATAAAGCTATATGACAGGTCATTTAGACAGCGGTCCTTACAGAAAGGACTCTGTTAGGAAGGCTGGTTGTAGTGGCTGCCAGCACAGCAGATAAATGTCTTTGTCCATGTCCCTGAGGTATTTGTTCAGTGGCTGTTGATACTGGCCATGTGATGGAACTCATCATTTCCCTGGTCTCTAGAGGGATTCTGGACTAAAAGTGCTGAGTTCTCTTAATGCAATCCTCACTAATTGGGTAGAGAGTTGATGTGACTTAGGATCACATGGGCCTGGAGGTAGGAGTTAGCAGTAAGGGATGGGGGCCTTACCTCCTCAGCTTTGTCTCATGTCTGCTAATGAAGCAATATTCTTAGACATCTCCTCTCTCCTTAATTCAAATCATATATGTGATATAGTTCAAAATATTTCCAGTTTTTATTTGCTTTGTGGAGTTTCTTTAGCCAGGAGTAAACTTGCAGCCATTTTTTTAAAAAAAAATGCTCTGTATATATTTAGAATTAGGTTTATGAATAAATAACAAATAATTTGGTCCAAAATGTATTCTTGGCATTTTAATTCTTTTACATGAACTCATCAGTGTGGGAATGTATGTGACCACTATAGTTCCCAAAGTTCTGTTTCTTTCCTGGGCTATATGTTCTGGAGCAAGGCATTACTCTCTGCATTCAGAACCCTTTATTGGTTTTCAGTATTTCAGATTTCAGTGTCAGTATTTCCAACTCCTAACTACGCCTTTAAAAAAAAACATTCTTTAAATTTTAAAAGATAAATCTTAGAGAGAGAGAAAACGAATGCACCTATGTACATACGTATGTATGTATGTATGTATGTATGTATGTATGTATGTATGCACCTGATTATCAAATCCCCTGGAGCTATAGTTACAGCAGGTGTGAGCCATCTCATGTAGGTACTGGGAACTGAACTTGGATCCCATGCAAAAAAAAAATTGTACATGTTCTTAACTACTAAGCCCAATGCGTTGTCTTAAAGCCAACATTGTCTTGACTGGGAGGAGACTTCCTAAGTACTTTCAGGGGCAGCCCTCTCTGCAGTTGACCTGTCTTCTGGTCACCGCTCATGGATTCTGACCTTCATTGTGCCTTTTTAAGTAGACTGTTCCTTTTCTCTTCTCCAGTTGTTCTCTAGTTTGTGCTCTTAACTGGAGTCGTAATATCTGTGTTTCTTTTTAAAAACATTAAGTGTATTTATTATTGTTTTAAGTAAAATATAATTACATCATTTCTCTCCATTCCCTTTCCTTCCTCTAACAACTTCCATGGCCCCACCCTTGCTCCTTCTCAAGTTTCTGGCCTCATATTCTTTAATTGTTACAATATGGCAGGGCCTAACAAGGACAATGAGGGGGGGAAAGTGGAAGAGGGAAATCCTGTGGGACCCCAACCTCAGACAAGAACTACAGGCAACTAAGGGATGCTGAGAGAGGTTGTCTTCCCTATGGAAGATGCCCTCTAATTGGTTATTCAATGCCAAGTGTCTGGTCCTCAAAGCATGTATATGCAAGCAACTGAGTAGACTGAGTAGGTCCTATTTACACACACACACACACACACACATACACACACACACACGCACACACACCAATTCCTGAATTTCTTTGTTTTTGTTGGGTTGAGACAGGGTTTCTCTGGGCAGCCGTGGCTGTCTAGAACTCACTCTGTAGACCAGGCTAGCTTCAAATTCAGAGATCTACTTGCCTTTGCCTCCTGAGTGCTGGGGTTAAAGGGGTATCCATCACTGCCTGGCCTTAATGCCTGAATTTCTTACCAGGGAAAAATTTCTATATCATTCCTTTGTGTCTGAGGGATTTTTTTCCTCTCTTCAGAGAACCTTTTCATTTGTGTTCTTACCACATTCTCTCCTAGGACCCTTTATATCATTTTCCTTCTGGCTTAGATATTCAATATCCTTCTCTCAACTGTCTTGGTGCCCTTCGCTCACTCTAGATTTTTCTTTTTAAACCTCCCATAGTGGAAAACAAGCTGTCTGTTCCTAGGGACACTTCTTTAAACCCTGCTAGCTTTTCAAGCCCCAAGGTTATTTTACTGTTCCTGCCCCAAACCACACATTCCTTTGCTCCTCAGACTGAGCTCAACTGTATTCTCCTTTCTCTAGAAGGTGCTGCCAGCCAGATCCCTAGTGTCACACTGGCTCTTGTGAACCACATGTTTAATCGTGTGTATGTGTCTGCATCTTGGGAGGGGGACTTGTGTGCGCACATCCATGCAAGTGCCTACAGAGGCTGGAAGAAGACATTGGATCCCCTGGAGTTGGAATTACAAGATTACAGGCAGTTGTGAGCCACCCAACATGAAAACTAACTTGGGCTCTCCACAAGAGCAGCGTGCTCTTAACCAGTGAGCTATCTGTCCCATGTCCTTACACATGTCCTGTCTGTCATTCTTAAAGCTTTAATTTCATTCCCACAGTGTCTTTTGTATTTTGCTTTTTTTTCATCAGCCTTATCTGCTTATTTTACCTGTTTATTATAATAGTTCCCTGATTGATCTCTTAGCTTCCTTTTAGTTATGTTTTAATGTGTTGTCACAGATGTACTTTCTTTAAAAATATTAATATTTACCCTGTGTTGAGGTTGTCTTTTTGTAGAGTTGGCTGATCACTTGGTGGATAACAGAATAGCAACTGAGTGGACTGTGGGACTCTTACCCATAGTTCCATTACCCACGCATCTTCCCATTTATTACTGCTTTATCCATCATCCTCCCTGCGCCCTAGTGAAACTAGATCACTTCTCTAGAGGAATATTGGTGGTCTCTCAGGGCCTAGAACAAAGGCAGCCTTTGCTTAGATGCTTCTTTCACATATCAGTGGGAAGGCATCCTTCCCTAAATCATAAGGATCTACTGTGCTTGCCTTAACACTATCTCTATTTGTGTAAGGTCGTTTTCGCGCATGACTTTTATTCTGTAGTAGATTATAAACCTGTGAGCAGGGATCATGTCTTATTTTGGTGTTCCCCACAGCTTCTTGTGCTTGGTATGTGAAGCTTGATAAATAGTTCTTCAACAGTGAGTAAAAAGGTTTATAATGATTTTCTTGATGATTAGTAGAAGAAAATGGAGTAAGTTGGGGTATTGACTGGAGTGTGGCTCAGTGGTAGAACTTGTGTCTGGCAGCCCCGGTGTCAGATACCCACATGACTGTCCAGTTCCTCCTTAAAGAAAGAATCTTAAGTGCAATGCTGGTTTGGCTTCTTAGCACACAGGTTTGCACTCAAGAAGCCCTGAGTGGCTCCCCTGTCCTGTCACCCCTCAGTGAGCTATTCTGTTATTCCTCATTGTTGTTTTCTTATGCTTCATATATTTAACTGTTGGTTGTTATACACCTTAGTAATTAACTCTTTTTACAAGTGTTTGAATGGTCAGAGGAGTATATTATATCTGTAGTTTTTAAGATAAAGTATCTTGATGCAACCAGGATTTCTGTAAAATACTGCCTACAGACTATATAAAATTTCCTCTTCTAATCTCTCAACAGGCACATTTTGTGCCCTCCCCACCTCCAAATTGCCTCAGTTACAAATCAGAAGGCAGGCTTGGTGACCAGGACTGGCAAGCACATTTTAAAGTCCCATGCTGTGGAGTTGATCCATCTCAACTTGAGGTATGTTGTTCTTTCTTATTTAAGTCACTTAAATATGCTCACATTCTCTAACTGTCCTATTGAGGTTTGTTCCCACATAATTATTCTTTGTTCCACCCTCTTACTGTCTTTCACACTCATGTGCACGCTAGGAAATTAATGTGTTTACTTGCTTCTCAACAGTTTTTAACCTCTGAAGATACTGCATGAAGTAGAATGTTGTGGCAATAATTCGAATGATTTTGATTGTGATAAAGTGTCTTCTTTTATTTCATCCCCTTTTTCCACTTTTCATTTTTTACACATAGTTCTAGGGAAGATTTATTCTAATTGTCACTGTTTTTAAAATGGATGTGTTAGGGTAGTAATCTTTGAGAATTGAAATGTAACACATATGTAACACACACACAGACACCCCCCACACACACACACACACATACACGTGCAGACTAATGAGTTTCCCTAAGATGAGCATAACCAGGACATCAGCTGATGGACAGACAGTGCAGTTGTGTGTGAAAAGCTTCCTGCCTGCTTGCGTCCAGCCGAGGTCCTACACCAAAGGCCCCCACTCTCCCATTTAAATTTTTTTAATTTGAAAAACACTCCAGAAATCATACAAATTTTCTTTGCATCAATGTTTTTCACTTAAATGTATGTTTGTGTGGGCATATGCATGATTTTGTGTGTAAGCATGTTTTTGTGTCTAAGTAGTTTGTAAGGGCTTGTGCATGTTTGTGTATGTATGCATGTATGTATATGTGTGTATGTTCTTGTATATGTGTTTGTTAGTATGTGTGCATGTGTTTGTGCATGTATGTGTGCGTTTGTGTGTATTTATGTATGTATGTGTGTTTCTGAGTACTTGTATATGTGTTTGTATGTATGTATGTGTGTGTTTGTGTGTGTTTGTTTGTATTGAGCCTTGTAACAGGGTTTTCTTGTGCAGAAGTGAATCTCAATCTTCCTTCTTGACAGTAATTTAAACTATTACTGTGACATTTTTACTAGAGCTGCCAGCATCTCAGGCCACAGTTTTTAGAAGGAAGTAAATAAAAGCATTAATATTATCTTTACAATCCCACAACTTTCGTGGTCATATGAAAGTAGTTCCCCAGTGCACTTCCGTGCCCCAGCCTGTTGGATTTTTGTCTTTTGCTTTTGCTTTTTATTTTTATCCCCATAGTCATTTAAGGAAAGATACCACTGATTCTTTCAGAAGATTTTTCTCACAGGACATCAACTGAAGCTTGTGATAGTAAGACAGCTTTTGTCACTGCTTGTACACACAAAAAAATTAAAGTCACTTTTTTACTTTTTAGATCAAAACAAAATAGGAAATGTTTGATCTTTTGTAGGCATAAGATTTGTACTGACTGAAGATGCTTTTTTTGAAATGTGAATCTTGATTCCAAGGGATTCTCATTTCCTTAGCATTTTGTAAGCTACCTGATTTACTGTACCTAACCACATCTGTCCATTTTCCGATTTTTAGCATCCATGGATTATAGCCTTTGAGTGTTTCCTGGAAGTGCATTCCGGCGCTCAGCCCTGACTAGGGTGTCAGACACAGCATCTCAGGCAAGTTAGACAAGTGTCAATTGGAGCATTTTCTCCTTTTCGGTAAAGCGTTTAGGTAATATTTTCCTAAGGGGAATGTTAATGTCACTCTCTGAAGTAGCTTGAACCCTGTTTAAGGGGCTTGTGTTCCTTTTCTGGCCACATAAATATATTTTTACTGCATAAGGTTTTCTCTGTCAGTATTGGTCACCATTTTCTTCTCTCAGTGCATAGCAGCTATTATATATGTCTCGTGCACTGATGTGATTGGTGTTCCTGTGAGTTCACATCTGAGTATTTAGTATGTCTATAATGGATTGGCAGAAAACTGACTATAAATGAAGGCCTGGGTCCTCTTACTTAAAAATTGAACAATGGTCTTATTCCTCGGCTGTTTTAGCTGAAGCTACTATATTTTGAAATGTCCAACTAGGTTGTCAAAGCCATCGGGCATTTATATATAGTTATATATGAATATTATAAATATGAAGGAACAAGTGAATTCTAACAGACTCTTGGAGGAGAAGGATTGAGATGCCAATCAAAGATGATAACATGAATTTAGATTTTTCTTCTCCTTTTCATAAAGACCCTTTAAGCTAATTTTAAATTAGCTAATTCATGGACTCTAAACCTAAATTCTTACCATAAAGATTTTAATAGAAAGAGTAATAGACTGTGTAGTTTAGATCATTTACATATGACACTTGGTTACATTTAGTTGTTGGTGTGCATGAATCACATATCTTTTTGAGGATAGGATCTCACTCCTATCTGCTTTGAAACTCACTATAGAGATCAAAGTGGCCTGGGATTCACAGAGATCTGCCTGCCTCTGCCTCCCAAGGGCTGGGATTAAAATCTGAACCACCATGTACCCCCATGTACCCCTTGCCCATGCGTCATCCTTTTAACCTGAATTAAAGACTGCTACATACATGTCAGTCTGCTACATACAGCTCAGTCACCGAATAAACTGAAACAAGAAAAACAATTGCTAAATAAAAATTTTCCTGGTTCCATAAAATTTAAAGATGAGGACCCATGATTACCAGATGTTACCGTTTGGGAACATTGGCAATCGAGGCACAGTTGTCCATCTCTTACAGAGATCGAAATAGAAAGAAAGAAATTGGAAATCTGTTGGCAAGCAAAGATTTAGGTGTAAATATTAGGTGAATCTTAATTGTAACGATGAGTATCTTTACATTAAGGAAGATAATTCATAGAGGCAGGCAGATCTCTGTGAGTTCGAGTTGAGGCCAGGCTGAGCTACATAGTAAGTTCCAGGACAGTCAGAGCTATGTGGAAAAAAACCTGTCTCAAAAACAAAACGATACAAAGCACAAACAAAAAAACCTGTAACAACCAAACAAAACCGAAAAGATAATTCAGACCTTGATCTTTTATTTATCATTTTTTATTTTTATGATCTTTTTTGGTTATTTTACTTATTTACATTTCAAATGAACAACATTATCAGCCAAGCAGCTCTTGATCTTAAGAAGTACTTTTAAATGTCATTTCTTTTCTCCACAGAGTGCACATAGATGTGCTTGTGTACTCATTATGTTTGGGTTTATATGTGTTAAGGGAAACGAATATTTTACTGTCCTCTCATCAAATTGTATAAACATAGATAACTATACAATTATAAAGCAAACAAAAAAGTGGAAATTAAAATTTAAAATTGAAATTATTATTTAAAATTTAAAATTGAAATTATTATTAGCTTTACTTTTTTTCTATTCTTTATATTGAACCAAATTTGTTCCTCCTTAACTTTGTGTCTGAAAAAGAAATGGCACAATAAAGTAGGGGTGTCAGGCTTCACAAGGGGAAAGGGTAGCAGGCTTCACTCGGGGAAAGGGTGGCTGTCAACCTTCTTCCTTAGGAGTATGGAAGTGAGGGAAATATCTGTTCAGAGGAGTTTTCATTCATTAGTTCTTTCTCCTTTTTTTTTTTCACTTAACACATCTGTTAGCATTCCACACAGACCAACAGATGTTGCAAAGCAAGTCCTACACTTCGTTCTCAAGAAAAATGACATTTCCTCAGTTGCCTGCCCCACCTCTGTGACTGAGACCAGCCTGCTGCTCCTGCATAATTTGCATATATTAAGTTATGTGCCTTAATGCATTAGGAACCTGAGCTTCAGCATTCCTTTATATGTTAAGGTCGCATGTCATTAGTGACTAGTTTACAGGCTGCCGTAGAGTTCTGAGAAGGAAAGCGATTTGAGGATGGCAACCTGATTCTGTACACTGAGAGTGGATAGCCAGTTAGCAATATTTTTTCTATAAAATAGATGAGTTACAGAAAGCTCGAGCTGTCCCACCACGAGGAAGTGCTGATTGTCATGCGACGTGGAGCGTCATTTTTATTATTTTGGCAAGAACAGGGACAGTTTTGTCTTGACAAGCCATTAGATGAATCCCAGCGTGTGTCACATGAAAAACCACTGATCTTTAACCCAGCTCTGTACTTAACCAAGCTTTGGAAGTAAATTGTGACTGAAGGAAGAGCAAAGGCCAGTACACTGTCATTACAGATTACAGAGTCTGCTAACAGCGGGAGAACTGAGCCCAGGGAGTCACAGGTGCGGTTCTCTAAGCCGTCAGTAGTCCTGCGGATGCTTCTTAAACTGTGTGCACAAGCCATATATTTATTTTATATTTGTTCAGGATTTATGTTGTAGTCCTAGCTAGGGAAGAAAAAAAACTGAAAGAGAGAGAGAGAGAGAGAGAGAGAGAGAGAGAGAGAGAGAGAGAGAGAGAGAGAGAGAAAGAAAGAAAGAAAGAAAGAAAGAAAGAAAGAAAGAAAGAAAGAAAGAAAGAAAGAAAGAAAGCCTTCAAGTGCTTTCTTAGTGCAGGGCCTGAGTTTCTTAGCACAGAACCACGACCTTTATATAGCTTCTATGTTCCCAGTCACAGAATGACCTTAAGAAAGCCCTGTGTTTTGAAGAAATTAAATCCAGTGAAGAAAAGTAAAGTTGGGTATGGTGGAGCACACCCTTAATCCTAGCACTAGAGAGGCAGAGGCAGGCAGATCTCTCGAAATCAACCTGGTCAATAAAGTGAGTTCCAGGTCAGTCAGGGCTACATGATGATACCCTGTCTTTAAAAAAAATAATTGTAATATATATAAAGAAATGATGGGTTATATTCCCATAAACAAACAAACAAACAAAAAGCAACACAATAAATAAACTAGTTTATTCCAAAAGTATATGCAAAAGAGCATTCTTTGGCCTGTCAGTAGTCAGTAACTGTGACTAACTTTTGCATCACTGTGTAATTTTTGAGAAAATAAAAGATCCAAATTCACCTCACTACAAAATATTAAAAAGATAGTAACATTCTAAGCAATCACTTGTGGGAATTACTGCTTACAGAGCGAACAGGAAAGAACACACTGCCTTCCTCTGCTGGTGGGATTGCACTGCACCTCCCTGTAGTCTTGTTATCCTACACTAACTGAAATGCAAATTCTTTGTAACTAATTGGATCTCATTGAGGGTACATGCACAGTGTGTAGTTATGTGCAAAAAGGTTTTTAAAAGTATGCATTTCCTGTAATTACAACTTTTAATTACTATCCATAGTGTGCAGATAGTGCAGGGTTAGGATATATGCTTAACTTTAAAAAATATTATTAGAAACATGACTGGTGAAATGTTTGATAAATACAAATGTGTAATTGTAGCATCTGTAAATTGAATTTAAACTATTTTTTAAAATTAACATTTAGGATTTAGAATTTGAAGCCAGTTGAGTATACTGATGGCATGTTAATAGTACAGTTTTTTTTTTAAAATAAATAAATAAATAAATAAATAAATAAATAAATAAATAAATAAAAACATTGTAAGTGTTAAAACATCATTAGTTATTTCCAGAGCTGCTTACCCTAACCTTGTCCAGTCTCCTGGTCTTATGTTACTGTTGTAAAAGTATTTCAGAGTTGTATGTGTGTATGTGTGTGTGTGTGTGTGTGTGTGTTACTGCTGTGTGTTATGAAGAAGAGTTAGTTACTCCTAGTTCTACAGTTTCTTCAGGACCTTGAGAGCTCCTTGGTGGACCTCTCAGTGTACACAGCCTAACTCTCAGTCTCAGGGACTGTGAGGAGCATCACGTGACCTTTCAGATTTGTGATCCCCTAATCTGAAGTACATGACTTTGAATCAGGAAGAAAGCAATAATTGTGAAAATGATGTTTATCCCCATGGCCTACTTGTAAATAACTTGGATACAAAGGATTTCAGAGGGTTATTCTGTAATCTACAGAATGTTGAGCCAATGGAAAGCCTCAGGAAACAATTCAAGTCTCTTACTGGCTAGAAAAGCATCAAGGTTCTACATTTCCCCATGGAAATGGATGGCAAGTTCACATAACATATTTTGGGAATTTCTATAGGAGTCAGAATTTTATTTTCTAAAATTTATTAAAAAATGGTTTTAAACATAATAAACAAAACATAAACATTCAAAGTTTGTACTTTAGCATGTTTATATATAGCTAACTCTTTGGACTGGTGTCTGTTGTTATAATGAAGCTTTTACTTTTTTTTTTAACTGATTTTAGGAATTAACTAAAATTTTGTTTGACAAAATCCATCTAGGAGGTACAGTACTGTGTAATTGTTGTGATTTTTCTTGTGACTCTTACGAGGTTATCCTGATGTTTTTAAGGCGTGGCTACGGCAGGAATATTTAGGTAATAGTTTTGCTGCAGACTTGTTCGGTTAGACCTTGCAGTCTGAGAGAGACCGGTTTGCATACTCTGGGTAGCATTTTGTCAGAGGACTATGGCTGGGCATAGCAGATTTGGATGTATTAGCTAGTCAACCTAATAACCCTGTACAGACTGTATTGATTTTCTAGGAGAGAGTTTATGAACTAAATAAACTTGGGGTTGGTGTCTTAATAAACTGCTTCTCTCAGTCTGTCACATTTAGTTATGGAGCTGTGCAGTTTAGGGGGAAAAAGGCTAATTCCGTTACAGATTGTTCACAGCAGGGTCTCCAAATTAGCCCTTTGTTTTGTAATGCCACCTTGCTTGGGCTCGCTTTGAGCACATTTCTCAGTTTTGCCCTAATGAGTTGCAACACTGATAATGTGGCTGATGATTTTTCATTGATCTCACTATCACTTGCTTGTCTGGTAATTGATCCATTGCTGAGCCTCTAGTTAATTATATTGGCTTTGACATGGCCGAATTCATGGGGAATTTCAAGTCTTGCAGAATAACAGTTTTAATGAAAGAGTCTATTACTGCAGGTGCTTGCTGCTGCATGCCAGTTGATTTTTGTGTTGTGGTGTGGTGTGGTATGGTGTGTGTGTGTGTGTGTGTTCGTTCATTCGTTCATGCCTGCATGTGTGGGGGTTAGGGGAAATACCTGGGAAAGAAGAGGATCTCAGAACTGAGAAAAAGGGGTGGGGCTGGAAAAATAGGAAGAGGGAGTGAGGGAGAGTGGGGAAGGACTAGGAGAGAGGGAGAGGAAGCAGAAGAGGCCAGAGAGACCATGCAGGCAGAGGATACAACAGTGCTTGAGGGGAGCGAGGAGGATGCTTGCTGTTGACAGTGTCCTTAAGCCTCCCACAAATAACAGCCATTAGTGGGAAGGTCAGGAGCTGAGCAGGCAGCTTGACTGAGGCACTGAGTGCCACTTCAGAAATCAAGAGGCTAGCAAATTTTAGAGGGAGTTAAGTGGGTAATAGCAGTAAAGGTACAGTCACTGTTGGCAATTTTCCCGCCCTCCCCCTCGAAAGAATATTTTTATTGACCACAGGTGGACTTAATATATTTTAAGGCAACAATTCTTTGGGTTCTTGTTCGTCTCCTTTCATATATAGAATTTGCTTCTTTTGAGACTTTTTTGTGCTTAATGGTGGTGAACTGGAGGGAAGTTTAACAGAAAAGCTTTCAGGAGATGTCAGTTCTAGAAGGGAAGGCACATTTGTGTCAACATAGCGTACGGTTGCTCATCTTTTCTCATTGTCCACTAATGACACAGGCTGCCATCGAAACGCTTTTCTGTTTCTTTTGTTGTTTCTGAGAGGAAGGTTTATTGTTATTCTTTCGTTAAGAAGGAGCGAACAGAGTGCTACATTTGTCCTCAGTATTTGTAAGTGGCTGAAGATTAATGTTCCTTACATTTTAAGTTTAGGAAGGATGGCTTTTTCCTGCTGACTACTTTTATGAGATGGCATGAATTTAGCTTTCCATTTTGAAGTTACAATGTTTATGTACAGTGGATTTTTTTCAGTTCTGCTTTTTCCATAAATAAGGGAGATAAATACTATCTAACAAATGGTTGTTTTGTTTTAAAACTGGTTTAATTAAAAATATGACCTGCTATCAGGGTTATATTTCATCAGGCAGGGAAACATTATAGAATTTTCCATAGAGGTCCTAAATGAAAAATGGCATTTTTATATGCATTACTTTTTGCCTGAAATAGGACAGGTTTCTTTTTTCTTCATCTTTTACCCTGTTTTTTTTTTTATTATTATTTAAAAGGTTGATGTAGATGTCTTACCTGAGAACTTTAACAAAGGATTTTATTCTGCATGTGAGCTTTAAGAAAAGGTATTCATTTTTCTTCTCTTCCTTCAGTGTCTCTTTACTTAACCTTCCATTTGGTAATTAATGGCCTGAGGTGCTGGGTATTAAGTGATATATATTTATTTTTGCATATGTTTAGTGTACATCTTCCATGTTTAACTGGTAGCTTTGCTTGTTCACCCTTTATAATATAAGGTCAAATCTCTGTATATTATTTTCCCTATGAGTTTATATGTGGTTATAAATAGCCCCAGCATTATGGTGTGACTTGTGGCAGCTAATATTTAAAAAGCCACTGAGCAAACTTTATGTTCTCCTCCAGATGAATACTTCACTTGCTTCCAGTTTAATTAAAAATATTTAAGTGTCATAGTTTTGCAAGTGTTAAAGAAAGGACTGGTGCTGGATATAACATGTTACAGCAGAAAGCATTGTTGGCGAAAATTCCCAGGGAAGAGCCCTAGCTTTCCCTGGCCTTGTAGATGGTGGTCATGACAGTCCGTGGAGTATGCATCAGTGTGTGTCTATCTGTGTATCTGGAGGGGGGTTAGTACAGTGTCATTTGGTGCCTGACAGTGGAACAGTGCAGTTAACTCCTAGCTCTGCTGTCCAATGACATGCAGTGGCTGAGGGTTTGAAGCTGATGGTTGGGTCTCCAGTGCTGCCTAGGCACCTGACAGGCAGCTGTTAAACTGAGCAGAGGCAAGCTAGGGGAGTCACAATCTATGCATAAATGATAGGGATATCTGTGCAGAAGGTGCGAAGGAAGCTCTGACCGCCTCCTTCCCAAATGAAATGCACAGTTCAGCCAGCTTCTTACCTACACTGTACTCCTGCTACTGGCTGCCAAGAAGCTCAAAAAATCCACCTTCACTTTTCAGTCAGAAGAGGCAGAAGTGGATGTGAGAGAAAGAGACACACAGAGAGACAGAGAGCCAAAGAGGGCAAGAGACTTGACTTTAAGAGACTCCTGTACTGACAACTCCATGCAGTTTGGAACCAGAACGAGTGCGGCTGAACCAGGGTTCATGGGGACATGGCAAAACGCTGATACTAACCTCTTATTCAGAATGTCCCAACAGGTAAGTTACTTTTTCTTTCATTTTTTTTTTAAAGAAACCTCGAGTTGTTATGTGCCCTTTTCTTCTTGCTACTTTTCTTTCTAAATGTTTTTGAAATTAAAAAAAAATACATATATATTGTCATTTCTGTGTTACTGGAATGTGCAGTATTACTTCATGGCTTCCCCAAGGGCTCTTTAAGGAAAAGGGGGGAAAGACATCGAAGTTAGAGAAAGCAAAGGCATTTGTTGCAAAGTTTCACCATGTGCAGCCTGAGCCCTGCCTTAATTTATTTCTTTGTTTCCTGCGGAAAAAGAGAAAAAGCCACTCAACAAATGTATCTTTCTGACTGTGAAAGACTTGGTCAAAGTGTCTGCTGTCTCGAAGTAGGTCTTGCAACTGAACAGTCATAAAGCGCGGGCCCCTCACAGCAGCGGGTTTGACTTCTGGTGTCTGGAGCAGCTGGACTCAGACCCGAGCGAGGCTGTGCAGGCTTCCCTGCCGGCCGGGTCAAGCCGAAGGGCGACAGGCTGCACTCAGGCTTGCTCTCGGCCTCCGTTCCGGCTCTCGGTGGCTCGGTGCCTTCGCTCTCCCCCGTGCTCCCCTGGCCCCGGCGCAGCCAGCTCTGCTTGCCACCCGCCAGCCGCCAGCCGCCCGCAGCCCGGCACGGTGCACTCACACCCGGCGCAGCCCCTGCGTTCTCCCAGAGCCACTTCTCCCTCAGCCGCCACCTGCATCTCGGCTGCTGCCCTGCCGGGAGAGCTGCCCGGAGAGCGCCAGGGCAGCAGCGGACGGATCATTAATCACCCGCAGCTGTCCGTACCAAGCGCTCGGTGATTTGTGCCCTGCGCGCCCGGCTCCTCTTGCACAATTGCAGGCTCTCCGGCTCCGCGAGGGAGCGAGGGTAAGAGGAGGCAAAGGGGAAACAACCCAGAAACTTTCCTCTTGGACTGTGCTCAAGTGAGGGAGGGAAGTTCCCTTGGTGCCTCCCTCCTAGACACTTGCTTTTCAGAAGCCTACCCCAAACCCATACAAAGCAAGAGTTAGTTTATCTTCCATGCAGCACCAAAGTAGTACTAACACATATACTGGGATGTTAAGTAGATGGCAGTTGCTTAAAGATTGGTCTTGCCCCACTCGTTTAAAATAATTGCAACTGCTCTTGTGTATGTAAGAGTTCGCAGAAATTGAATACTTTGGGGTAGATTTTAAAATGTTTGGTAATGAAATAAAACTCCTTTCAAGGCTGTAAACTGCCACAAGTTTAGAAATAACAATTGCCAAAGAAAGTGCATAAAGCCCGGCTCTTGAACATTTAATTGGTAAACAGTTTTATCAGCCAGTTTTAGATAGGAGAAATGTGTTTGAATAAGGTGTATTTGACATCCTGTAGAGGGACCCTGATAACTGCTGATCCAGTAAGCTGGGATTTAAATGCAATCAACATAATAAGCCCAGTAAGCAACTCTTTATGTGCAATCCTTTCCCCCCCCCCCCCCGACACTGAAAAGTTCCTTTCTTGTCTGACAGAGATGCTGCTTGTCTCTGCAGAACACTTTTCGAGATGTTTTTCTGAAGCACTTTTCTGTCTGGGTGGCTCTCTTGTGGTTGGAACAGAGTGTGTTTTCACTAACCTTAGAATCTAGTAACTTGTGCCCCACTTTAAAATTTAGATATCACCAATCCGGGTTTTCCATGAGTTGTGTGTATGTACATGCATGCTGTGAAAGGTTAGATTGCTTTAGGTTTTTCCATCTAGTGAAAAAAGAGTTAATAAAACAGATAGAGATAATGATCAATTGATAAATGGCTATTGAACCACATAGATGTGTTAGATTGCTACTTTGGCACGAGCCCATTTCCAAGTAGATTTGCATCTAAGGAGACTTTAAGTGATGCAAACCATTTAGGACTAAAAGAAATTAAAGCAAATTACATAAAAATAGGTCAGAATTAGGAAAATAATTTAAATTCCTCATAGAGAAACTTGTATGATCAGCTCACCATGGTGTTTTCTGTGTGTTTGCTTGTGTACCTGTATGAATGTATGTGAACTGTGAGCCTTGGTGCCTGTGAGAATAGACACAGGGAAGGCCTTTATGCTTAATGAACAGATTATGACACAGAACACTATGACAAAGGATGAAAATCACAAACTTAAAAAGTATTGTAAATCAACCATTTAGCTGTAGTTTGTTATTATTTTTTTGTGTTGTTGTTGTTGTTGTTTTGCTCTTGTTAGTGATGCTTAGCTTCCCATTTACTTTCATAGTTACTAAATGTTTACCTTTTGTGCATTTTGGAAGTCATCTAAGAAGAGTATATGTTTATATGTGTAGGTGTGCTTTTCTTTCTCTTTCAAGATGCCATTTCAGAGTGTGTAGTCTTAAATTCAAAATCTGCCTAAATATAAGCCTGTGCTGTGCATGCCTAATGTTTTTGTTTTCCTTATGGGTAGTGGGTCAGCAGTGCTGGTTCAGTGTGAGTGGGACAGAGTGTGTGCATGGGGGGTGGGGTGGGGGGAGGGAATGATTCCTGAAATGCTCTCTTAAAAGTCAACAGTTTTGAAGAATAATAGTTTCAATATCCACATTAAGCCACCTTTTGCTAAAGATAAAAAGGTTTTTTCTAATTTAATCAAATATGTACAATTCTATATATATAATTGTTTAGGATAAAAGAGGCTTTTCTGCTTGATTATTTTAATCTCTGAGTAAAAATTTAGCTCATAGAGTGAATGAAATCTTTTAACTACAGTTTTTCACAGTTTTCTATAGTAGAATAAAAATTAATATTTCCTTGACTATCTTGTTAAGCATTGGACAAAACTGACTACTATGGCCAGTAAAAGATGCTTAAAGACTGAGCTATAGAGAACTCACCACATATGATGTTAGCTACAGAAAAATGTATGCTTGGGAATCTGATGAACGCTGAAGTTGAATAATCTAGGTCTGTGTCTTCTAAACGTACGCTAGGCAGAGGCATGGAGCAATCTGTATCTTGCATTTCCCCTGAACAAAGTTAGATTTCCTTAACTGTAAATCTTTCCTTTATCTAACATTAGCAAATGATTTGACTCAGACTCAGTGGAGTTAAGTCTGTTCCCCTTAAAGCTTTAAATGGGACTTCCTGACTTCATCTCCCTACCTTACACTATTTTCCCTAAAATCAAAGATTATTCCTCTAAAAATCAATATGATCTGTTGTTGTTATTCTTGTTTATAAAAATAATATTTTCTTGTAGCAAGATACTTGAGAGGTGTAGCTGTTGACTTTTGTAACTGAGAGTTCTGGATTCAGTTATGAATTGATAATGTCCAAAACCATTTTCTCCTTTTCCTTATCTCTTAAAACCTCAAAGGTTATTTTTCTCAGGATACTCTCTTAAGGTGTTGTTAAAAAGACAGACGGGGGTGGTAGGAGAAAGGAGCTTGCTTTTGGAAGGTTGTTTTGTTTTTTTTTAATCATACTTTGAAAGCTGTTTTTTCTACATAATTTGTACGTTTGTGTATTTGAGAAAGTAGCAAATAAAATCCTTATAGCTTCCTCTAAGAGCGGGTATAGTTTGATCTAATTGAAATCTTTTTAAGAAATGACACTGTACAGATAATGGTGATAGTGTACTTTTCCCATATTACCAGAGGTGTTTATACCTTTTATTATTGCTCAGGTATACTTAACCTGTTTCAAATAAAATGCAGATCCCTTAATAAGGTCTCTTTTCAGAGTAGAGTGAGATACTAAGTTAGAATTATAAATGACGCCTTGCATCATTATGGAGTAATTTAGGATTCACCCAATGATGTAACAAAATTAACAACATAATTTCATTGTGAAACTCTGTCTTATTAAAGAACAACTGTCTGACATTCTTTTACAGTTGCTTTATTTAACTTCATGCAAATATTATTAGTAGTGACATTTTTCTGTTGTGTATTAGATTCTCTCATTAGCATGATGTGTTAGTTATCACCAGAGAAATCATTTCCTAGATAGGTGAGGGACAAAATCGAGAAAGCTAAAAATTATATCAGTTATTTACATTACTACCAGACCATCTGCTCACCAGAGATATGACAGAGTAAACTTTTTGACTAGTATAAAACCTAGCACTTCTGAGAAATGATTAAAAGATATATAAGAAATATATAATAATATTTTTGGAAATCATTTACAAGAGTGCTCAATACAAATTTTTCTTCCAGTAGTCTTTTAGTATTTTCAGTTCATGAGGACAAACACAGTTCCAGTCATAGGATTTGTAGTCAAACTGGAAATGATGTGTGTTTTCTTTTCTGGTTTCTAACCCTCCAAAAAAAATTTGAACATCTCTAACAATTTTAAAGATTCATATATAGTATTTCTTGTTTGCCGCATATCTAAAATATGTACTGTGGGTGGCTTGGTTGTTCTTTGAAGTTCTTGCAATATATTTTTATTCTAAAGCTTCTCCTCAAAACTGGACGCATCCCTTTTACATATGATGAATAGTCTTATTTAATCAGTGCTATGAGGAAGGCAGTTGATAGTTAATGGCCTTTGAAAATGACTTTCATTGTGAGGCAGCATCCATTTCTAGGTTTCCCTCTCTATTTTTTCTCTCTTCCTTTTTAGTATTTCCTTCTTATAGTTGGTGTATTTGGGTAATCACAGCTTACTTAAAAAGGATTAACTTGACAAAACTTACCTTTATGTTAAAATAGGTGTTTATATTTGGTGGCAAATAGTTTTAGCTTGTTGAATTAGCATGCTGCCACCTCTCAGTTCCTCTAACTTGAGAGATGATGTGCTTTATTTTGAACTGTTAATGATGGGTACATATTGAAATTAAAATGTAAGCCTTGACATTCACTTTAATACTGTAGCACACAAGTAGGAATATTTGGATAATTGTCATAGCAGTATTGGATTAGAAATTGTGGTAAAGAAGTGAGTCCCTGTGTGTCAGCCTTTACTTCCAACTTGGTGTGAACATGCAGGCCTCACTAACAGCTCTGCATACTGTATAATGAAATGGGAATGGCATAGGCCTTGTATGTATGATATTCCACGTGTGAGTTATTGTAATGAAACATGCACAAATAGATCCTCAGATGTGTATACACGCAAATAAACTCATTCACCAATTTAAAGCTTATTTCCAACACGTAGCACTTCAAATGAATTTAAGCATAGTTTGGATCATTTTGAAATTACTTCTTTCAATATCTCTGTTATCTGTAACCAAGTAGCTTTATGGAAATTGATTAATGTAACAGGACAGACATAGGCTTCCACCACAACATAGCGTCCTACGCCTATGTCAGGGATAAGCGCCATGACGATTCTTCCCTTACTAATTAGATGCTGAGCAAGACATCTCTGGGAAGTTGGGACAAACATGAATGGGTCACAGCCAAGGCAGGATTGCAAGGATTCCAGTGATAGTGAAAGCATTCAAGTTTGCCAGGTCGCTGTGACACAGGAGCTGATTCCAAAGGAACAGCCCTTTACAGATAGTGAGATGGCGTCACATACTTCAGTGAAAAACAAAACCCTAGGGTTTCTCCTTTTCCAACTTACACATTGCACACACTTATTTAAAGGGAGACACAGTGGACATGGCTCTGGTCAGTCGTCAGTTAGCATGTAGGTAATGCCTGTCAATAGCTAACTTGGTAATGTGGAATATATATAAAGTATATGGAGAGGAAATTGGAACTTGCCTTTGCCTTTACCCTGCATTCATAAGTGAACTATGGTGGTTAAATTGTTTTAGGTTTGAACTCCTTTCCCCCAGAGTATATAGAGAGAACTCTGTGCAGTAAGGAAAACTGAATTGGTGAATCATGGGAATACCTTTTTCAGTGAAACCCATTTTCTCTAGAACTCACTGTTCTTTGTTATTGAAGGAACATTGGATATAACTGTCCCAGGAGTTCTTTCCTTTGGAAGGTTTGGCATCTAATGTGATGTGTGTGGAAGCATGGGCTTTGTTCCATGTGCAGACATGCTCGTGTCTTTCATGACACATGTTTGCTGGTCACTAACTACGGTTCTCCAGGCTTTGGCCAGAAGAGTGTTTGGGGTCGTAGGAAATGATTGATGTCACACACATCTGCCAGAGCTGATGCCATTCTTATTTGCAGAAGAGCAGCTGGTGTCCACATTTTGCGTGGTTCCCCTCATCCACTGAAGCACCTGGGATTAGAGGCAAGAGGAATCAAATACCCTTTGGAGGAACTTTGACTTCTAATAAGCTTAAGAGAAGTAAAGGAAGAGGGGCAGAGTAGGAACAGCAGCCTTTAGGTTCTGTTGTATAAACAAAACAAAAAGCAGGAGTATCTTAGAAGACAAACTGATAAAGAATACAGAGGGAAACAGGATGGAAAAATTATCCTTGGAAAAAGAAAGATTATGTGCTATTACATCACTAAGATGTGTGGGAGCTGTGACTGCGGCCCACAGTTCCCCCTGAGCCTTTCCTGTACCATGTCTCCCTCCCTGGGCTTAAAAGGAAGTTTAGAGAATAGGAAAAAAAAGTATTGATTTTTTTTTAATTTGTACCTTCCATGTCGGAAACCTCACACATTTCATAGTGTACGTTCGCTCCACCTTCCAGTGTAACACTTATGACTGGACTTGGCATGGGTGAGGGCAGAGTACTGGGTCCTCTCGATGGGACACAGCGCACAGCATTTTGTGCCATGGTGTGTGGGGATGAGAGAGCGTTGTCTCCTTCTGTAGTCAGAGCCCTCCTTAATGGGAGTACTACAACTCCTCAATGGGAGTTGCCTCACTCAAACCAGGGAGTTCAGAAATCAAATTCTCTACTTATTAATCATCATTCTAATTAAGAAAAAGAATTGATCCTTTAACAACAATATAGTATCCTTTTGTTTTCCTTTAATTAAGTCCATCAGTTTTTCATTTCTCTCTATAAAGGAAGAATAATGTTAAATTGTAGGAAGTTACTTATTGAAACCACTGATGCAATTCCCTTGAGCACCGCTGACATCTTATTTATCCATCCTTAGGAACTATAATGCTACTTTGCTGCTACCTTTAGTGTTTGGATCAGAGAGGGGTGTTGGGTTATGACTCCTGTGCCTGTTTGGCTGATAGACATTTACCTAATAGCCTTAGTACAAGGTTAGTTTGTTCTTATTCCCCGATTCCTCTTTCTTAAACTTCATTTCTCTCTTCTACCTTCGCTTCTCCCATTATACAATTGCTTCCTTAGTTTTACTGCCTCTCTTTTGCCTAATGCAAAGGAATTAAAATGTGCTTGAAAGTAACAACTATTGAATCAGGTATCCTTTTGCCAATCTGTCATTTTGATAAGTTCAGGAATGTGATGCTATCCTCACATACAAACATGTCGGTGACGGGACTATCCTTGTTTTACTGCAGGTGAGTGTTTTAAATCAGGCTTGGCCGTGCACCTAGGTCTTGTCACTCAGAGGTGCTACTGATAGATGTTCAGTTTGACCCTTAACCTGTATGAGAAAGATGGAGGCAAAGAAAATTTGCTTTCTTTTCTCTAGAAGCTGGTCTTAGTTTATCATTTTATATACTTGGACTTAACACCACACAAGAATATCTTCTTAGAAGTAGGAAAAGCTATAAAGAACAGGGTGACTACCAGGAGATGTGACCGAGGTCAACTGCAGCTAAAAGCTCAGACTTTGAAAGGAACAATCGAAATGATAGCAGGGCCAGAATAAACACACTATTAAGAAACATATTTAAAACATATGTCCTACATGTGGGGATTCATCATTGTTTTTGTATGTAATACATTTAACTCATTGTCTTAAAAAGGCATGGAGATTGTTAAAAATATCAAGAACAAAAACATTTGTGTAAATTGGAAAGATAAAACTTCTGGTATTTACCTGTGTGCTTGTATGTGACTGCTGTGGATTTTTTCAACTTTATTAAGGTGGCTATTGGTTCTCCAGACAATTCTTTAGGATTTACACTTGATGATCATTGCGTCTGAACTGGGGGTTTGAAAAGAAAAACTTCAGGATAATGAGTATTTTACCTGACAAAATAATTACTTTCAGCTGGCTTAACATAATAACAAAACTAATATTAAAATGAGAATCTCCATTAGCAGAGTTTTAATAATGTTTCTTCTCTCCTTCCATTACAATTAAAAGCAAGGAAGATATCACTGAGGTATGCCATTAGGATGGCTGTGTGGGACACCTGAGTAGGCCTGAGCACAGAAAACTGCCCACAGATATGCCCTCTGCCAGTTTTAGAGGGCAGTGGATCAGGGTTGCTGCTTTGTAAGATGCTATGACATTACGTTATGATTATATTCATCAGAGTTTCCCTTCAGTGATGACCCCTGGAAGCATGATGATTTTTGACTTCCTGTCAAACCTAATGCAGACTCAGCTAGGTTACTAGGACAATATGCAATACTGTTTTTTCTTTGTCATTTTTTAATATATAAAGATAGAGTTTCAGATAGAACTGAAACTGAAGTCCTTCTCTGGACTTTAGGGACAAAGTCTTATTGCTTTTCTATAGAAAATGTCACAAATCTAGTATTGCCATGCAGTTGTACACTTATACTACATGATATGTAGACAAAGAGGCAGTGTAGGACTGTTAGGTTGTCTGGTTGAAGGCGTTTACATTATTTATTTTGGGAATGTTGAGGATTTGTTAATAGCTGCCTCAAATGCAAGGAGTATATGAGTTTACAAACAGAAGGAGCACCACAGCCAAGCGTCCCCACTAGAGATAGGATGGTGCTTTAGATTATGTAACTTTGTGTTCCTAAGCATGTTCCTCCCTCCTGTGCTGTGGGTGAACATAGAGCTTTGCCTCAGAGATAGGAGCCTAGCTTTTTTAATGAAGCAAGCTGTCATTGATTGAGAACTGGTGTGGTTGTTTCTTGTTTTGTGAATGGCCATTTTCACCAACCACAGAATTGCCATTTTCTAGAAGCAACTGTCATGTTTTTAAGCTTTAAATTCCAAGTAAAAATTAAACTAAGAAAGAGACACCACATTGAGATGTGAGCTCACACCTGTGATGTCGTGCTTTTTCCCTTAACAGCTATCTTGCCTTGTTGTCCTGAAGACCTTTGATAAGTAATCATGGGAGGGAGTGTATCTTAAAATATGTTGCCAATGCTGTTATGTGCTAAGCAGTATATGATGGAGAAGAGTTTTCTTATTTCTGCTTTATTTGTGATCTTTATTGTACGTTATGTAAAAGGGAGGGTAGGGAGTGTCAGTCGTCCAGCATCTGGAAGGGCTCGTTGAGGAGCAGCCTGGAAACCAGAGCCCTGGCTTCCTACAGGTGAGATGTGTGATGGGAATAAAGGCCTCATGCTTTTAATGAACCCAGCCTGCCTGTCAGCTTGGTTTTTTCATGCACCATTGTTGTTCAAATAAGAAAAAGAAAGTGTTCACAGCCTGTGGTGAGATTACAGTAATAGAAATGAAGTGTTAATCTGTTGATAGGAAGCACATCCCATATCCTGCATCCCGGCCACATTCCCGCATGTATAATATATTCCAGGTTCTCTCATGAACAGGGAAGCCTGGATGTTCATTATATTAAAAACACTCCTTTGTTGAAAGCAAAAAGTTGGCTGCTCTGACTTTGGGTAAATAGCTACTCTATACAATTTCTTAATAAAGCAATGGCTCCTGGCCTCTGAAGATTCTGATAACCTGCTGCTCCTTTGCCTGCCTGCTCTGCATGTCTGCCGAGTGTCCCTATTACCCTAACTGGAGCCTGCCCTGGGACACCCTTTTGTAGGAATTAGTGACAAAGGGCAGGAAAGGGGGAGTTAAAGGACAACAGTATTTTTCTCTGTTTCATTAAACATTAATTAAACATTCATTAGTCTGTGTTTATTTTTCATCTTTTAAAACAGTACATTATAAAAATCCATCAAGCTTGGGACATTGTATGTGTAGTTATGATATATTATGACGTCAGCCTGAAGGGTTATTAGGGGTACCTAAAGGCTTTGAGCATCAAGGGGGATTTTCTTTTGTCTTTTCTTTATAAAGCTATTTTGGAATAATAGAGGAAGAAAATGTTTTTCTAGAACTATTATTTTAATTTTCTACTGTTAATCACTAATTATTAAAGAAATATACTTATAAAAATGAAACCATAGACTTACAAAATGAGATAGGGTCAGTCCTACACTCTAGCAAGGTGTTTTAAAGAAGAAAATGGTGAACCCTGGTTCAAGGCTCTTTATATTAGAGCGTCAATTTAAGAGGCATCTTCAGAAATGATGTAGAAAGAAGTGTAAAAGGGGAGGGAAGAGACAAATTAATAAGTGAGTTCCAGGTGTCTGTTTCTAATTGCTTAAATTTCAAACATAATAGAAATTAGGACGAATGTTTCCCATAAGGAATGCATCATTGTCATTTGTGTATCAACTAAAGCCACATTCAGGGTGCCCAGACTTAGCATACTTCCTGTTTTCCTATTCACCTAGGAGTTAAGGAATTCAGTATGATCATTAGGATTTTGTCAACTGTTTCAAGCTATAGGAGTTATTCAGAGTCAAGAAAATTTTGGGGATTAAAGTCTGATTGTGAAGTATATTTAGTGTATATCCAAGGATTTCTTTCTTTAAGGACAATTGAAAGAAAGACCTTTCTCATAGAAAAGGAACATCTCATTTAAATACTCTTTCAAGTGTGTGGCATGATTATAAGCCGGTATGCTATAGGTGATCTAAGTCTTGATACTTTGATACTGTGATACATGACCAATTGTAGCATACTCAAGAAAGTCTGTTTGGAGATTTAAGATTTTCTTGGCTACAGTAATTAATTAGAGATAACCTGCTTTTAATATGGTTGGATAAAATGACAAGTAGGGCATTTACATTTGTTTGTGAAATTCACTGATAGGTTTAAATGCTGAGATGTTATGGTTGATTGCAAGTTATGAACTGTAAGTAAATATTTGCACTTGCTTTCAGTTGAATAAAAATAGCCAAAGGTTAGAAATGCATGGCAACTTTATCATGATTTAAAGCAATCTGCTTTAAGTAATAGTTATTTTAAAATATGGCATGACTTTTTGAACCCTCAGCAATGACTAGATAAGTGTGTTGTCAGATGTTGCAAATAAAGTGGGACCAGGTAAAGATTGGTGTTTGTCATGGTTTCTGTGCATCTTAAATGTTGATTTTTTTTTAACTGTATCTTAAAGTTATATACTATTTTCAGTTAGGGTCCATTTTTCACTTAGGTGTATATGATACCTCTAGCAAGGAAGGATAGAAGTGAAGGATCAGGATGCTTGTAGAGCTGAGTAGCAGTTTGTCTGAGCATCCTTCCTAGGCTGCAAGGAAGAATGGGGTTCATCGGAAACCCACGTAAAGTTTGATGCATCACTATGTAAGTGTAGGTTATATATTTAAAATTTACTACTTAGATTATTGTTTTATGAAATTGAGTTTTCTTTGCCTCAGAGTTACTTATAACTGGAACAGCTATATTTGGAAGTTAAATTTGCATCTATTGTCATTCATTATATAAACTCATGAACTATATTTAAATATATGTTTTAAGAACTATTTTTAGAACACTTACTTCTTCTTTTTCCCTTTGTTTTCCTTTTTTTTTTTTGGCAACAATTTCTACAAGCTTTTCTAGAATAGTTATGAAAGTTTAAAGGTCAATAGTTACCTAAAATGCCCATGTGGAGGTGATGAATATTAAGTTAGTAGAATGGTCTGGGGTCTGTGGTAGACCAGAAAGCTCATCCCTTTAACCACTGAGGTGGCAGCTCTGTGGTCCAGAGAATTGTTGCCAGGTGAGTATGCAGGCCTCCTGGTTGCCAGATCACCTCCTTTCTTTCTTTAATAAGAAGCCAGAAACACAGTTTTTATGTGAAATCTCATGAATTTGAAATCTTGGCAATATATTCAAATATTTAAAAAACTGTGTGGTCCAAACAAAACTCATCTGCAGGCTATATTCAGCCACTGGCTGCCAGATAGAAACCTCTGGTTTAGATAATATTTTAATGGATGAAGATAATAATTTCATTGCATGTGATCATTCATTGTGGGAATTCCCCACTGGCATGAATTGAGTTCAATTTCCCCCCTGCAATTACAATGAATAAGTTTAGTAAATATATTTCTGCTTTTAGTTAATTTTGATGTATAGCCTTTTCCTTATGATCCTATTCAAAGAAAAAAAATCAAATTTATGGACAGAATAAAATAATAATAATTATTTAAATACAAGTAGGGATATAAGAATTTTAGAGTTAGAAGTAGGGATATAAGAATTTTAGAGTTAGAGAGAAATAGAAAATTCCTAATTCTGAAAAGAATTCCGTGATTTGTGTCAGTAATTGATACAAACAAAAAGCTGAATTCAAGTATAAAGAGCTTTTCACCTCACCTTCAGCAGTGAAATCTAGGCCCTGAATCTTTGTGGGATTGCTATAATTTACCAGTCTCATTGATTATGATGTCATGAGGAGGAGATGGACCACAAGGGGAAAACTTCCCCCTACTAATTTGTGCAAGGCCAATAGTATATCCCTGCTTCAAGAAAACATCATTTATATTGTATAAGCTGAGGCTTTCAATGTCAGTCTATATTTTTTGAAGGGGCTCTTTAAAAGAAATAAGCTACTCATAATTGAAATTCTCCAGGCAAATCAGATATCAACATTTCCAACAGAACAGGTAATTAATTGGTTTGGATTTCAAATTGAAGGTCATCCTGTTATTGATTTTCGTGGGAACAAGAAACAAGAGCGTCTTGTTAAAATGATCTGCAAATGGGACCAAGGTGTGCCTAGGGTTCTGCCCTGGGTCTTGTTGATCTCTGTATCTTGTCAGAGTCAGAAACCTTCCAGAAGGGAACCTTCTCTGTAGGAAACACAAGAAGCTCCTAAGTCCCTTCCAAAACTGCAGAAAAAGTCATGGATTGGAGCAGAGAGCAGATATGAATGCTTCCAGTCTTCTAGTCAGCCACGTGTCTCGAATCAGGAGTAGATACATCTTGTAATGAAGCTTCTGTCAGTGTGTGGGAAAGTGGGATGCTATGCTCAACAAGTTCCTATCAGCACAGCTGTGACTGGACGTTCTGAAACCTTTCAACCGGGAATTAGAGCAAATATCTGTAATACAGGGGAGGGAAGAACTTTAATATTAGATTATTAAAGGGGCTGGAGAGATGGCTCAAAGGTTAAGGGCACTGGCTGCTCTCCCGAAGGTCATGAGTTCAATTCCCAGCAACCACATGGTGGCTCACAACCATCTGTAATTGGATCTAATGCCCTCTTCTGGGGTGTCTGAAGACAGAGACGGTGTACTCATATATACATAAAATAAATAAATAAATCTTAGAATATTAAAGGGAACAACTGGAAGAGAAAGTGACATACCCCTTTCAGTATTTCTGGATTTTCTGAAATAACATGTGTTGAATATTTGATAAATAGTTTTGCCATTACCTAAAGTGTGTTTAAAGCCATCCTTTCTCTCTCTGATGTGTTTGTTTGTTTGTTTGTTTATTTTTGAGAAAGGTATAGTGTCATATTTAGCTATGTTAACTAGGCAGGGGTATGTTGCAGCTTTCTCTTACAGTTCAAAGTAGAATCCTCCAGAAAGTGCATACATTCACAGGGCAGTTTCTGTTTGGAGCATAATGCTCCTACTTCCAAGTTGACATGTTTCTCTGTAGGCATGACAGTGACACCAACCTTCTACATTAAGACTTAACATTCCACAGAACAATTTCATGTTTATTATGAGCTTCAAAGCTGGCACATCCCTAAGAGATTGTCAAGTTTAAGCATGTCACTTTCCCACAGTCACAGTTAACTTTTTTTTTCATCAAAACATGTCTTTTCATGGCTGGTTATCACCAGGTGACACTTGAAACTTCTCAGTTTTGTACAGAATCCTCTCTCCTAACCCATTGCTGATGCCCTCTTGAATTCTGTAGACAGATTCTTTTGGTATTGGTTGGCTACTACCCATGCATGAAAAATGGTTTAAAGTTCTAAGACAGTATGAACAGCTTTTTCTTTACCTCTTGATCCTGGAACTCATGTCTTTGAAATTCATTCTCCACCCCACTCCTCAATCTCTCCTACCCCACCCCTGTTGGGATTTCACAGACTGTAGCTGAGGTGGAGAAGAACATGTTAAGTTGTTAAGGTTGGGTTGATGTTTTCCACTATAAGAGGCTAATGATAAGAGGAAGCCCATGGACTGCTCAACCTGATCGCATGGTGTGCCCCTCTCTTCCTAGGGAAAAGCAGAGTCACTGTGGAGCCTCCTGGGTTTCCCTTCCTACCTCAGCTAATAGACTGTTCCAGTCTATGCCTTGCATCTCAGAGATGGAACATGACGGAGTAGTCAGCATTGCAAAGGTCACCCTAAAGCTATTGGCCAGATGTACTGTTTGTTGCTGAGCGATGACAATGCTACTGTAGCAGTTAACTCGATGTATTAGGCTGTGTGGCTTTCCCCGAATACTAAACTGTCATCTTTAGTTCTTCTAAACACCTGATAGAATGCCCATTCACAAGCTGTCTCAAGTGCGGTTTTTCAAGGAATCTTAATGATATTAAAATACCATTGCTTTGGCCACAGGGTGGATAATTTATGCAGAGCATTTATCTAGTGTGTTGTTTTGCTTTTGTGAAAATACTTTTAAATTATTCTCATTTCTTAAAGTTTTCTTGTGTCTGAAAATTCTGATGTTTCAGCAAACTTGAAAATTCACATTTTTAAAATACTTATTTCCAGTTTGTCTTCTAGTATACTCTGTCTTCCAGGCTTTGCTTTTTGTAAGAAGAAAATTTTTAAGAAGCCTTATTTTTTAAAAATCATTCCTCACAAATATCAAATGGAGAAATTACATTTTCAATATTAGATTTTTTTTACTTTATACATAGTATACATAGTATAATAAGTAACTGTTATCTATCTTTTTATGTCATTAAATTTAGCAATGTGCTCTCTAAAATGCTTAAATTATAACTAGAATTTACAAAGAATTCCATGATCAGTCTACTTGGGAGGAGCTGCAGGTGAAACAGCTTTGGTTTGCATGCTTTAACTGACCTTGTGGTTCACATCTACTGAAATAATTTCTATCCACAGACGACATCTTTACCTTGGCTCTTGTCTCAAAGTGAGTAAAGATCTAAAGCGCTGAGGTGCCTGTGACACCATTCGTTACTTTTACATATGCATCTACATTTGAGACCGATTATTTTCTCAAATGTTTGATTAGCCAGGTCGGCTTCCATTCCATCTATTCACATCACATTGGGCAAGTCATGTAGACATTTAAAGTTACTTCTTTAGTGTCAAAATAAGGGGGTGAAGACTCAGGAAATACCTTAAATTAACTTCTGAATCCCGGTTAGAACAGATTTCTCAGGCCTTTGTTCCATTCACCTAGTCTGGTGTCTCTTATGGAGCTAGACATACATCACAAGAGAATGTTTTTCCCTCTGTTAGATAATTTTTGTTGCAGCAACTTAACAATGAAGGGAATGAAGCCAAAGTTTTTCAAATAGAATGGCTAGCACTGAATTCAGGCACTGGATAACATTTGAAAACAGACACAGTTTGCATTGTGTATTCTCTGTGACCTGGATGTTGAAGGAAATTTTCTGTATATAGGTATACTTATCTCATGTTTACAATCACTGCTTTTTTTTCCTAGTTGACCCATTCTCCAGACCTTTAAAAAATGTTTTAAGTGGATGTAAATTCCATTTTAATTAGGCTCGTTCAATCTAATACTGCAACTAGCCCGGAATGGAAAAACCATGCTTAATACAACCCAAATCAAGCATATCCAGATAATTCCCCTGATCTTTGTAACAGTCCGTTCCCCACCTCCACAATTAAATGACCCTGTTAGTTTCAGGCTCAACAAGACATTTAAGGTACATTTTAAAAAATGATCATCGTTTCCCTAATTTTTTTTTTTTTTTTTTTTTTTTTTTTTACTATTTCTCTTCCCCTTGCCATACAGCTGCCACTGGTATAAGAGAAAGATTGGGGGGAGGGGAAGAGGAGGCAGCCCTGTTCAAATCCTGTCACATAGCACTAATTCATCTGCTCTCATTAGAGGGAGCGAGGGACAGCAGTGATGGCCAAGAGCTGCACTCCACACATGACACGCGCACAGTTTGGGGAATAGAAAATTGCTTTCTCAGGAAGCCCAGCCAATTAAGGACTTGACCATATTGAATGTCAAGTGTTAATTTAGGTTTTTCTTCATTTTCCCAGTAGTAATGTGGGTCCTGTGATGAGCAAATACATGTCAAGTAAAAGTTGATTGCATGAAGGACCCGGGTATTATATGTCACTGACAAGTCACCAATGTACAGATGTCTTTTAACCCCTTATGTGAGCGTGGTGGGGGAGGGGAAGAGGAGAAGGGGATTATGGTACCATAATGATAAGAATTGGTAGTAGTTCAGATGGACAGACAGGAATGGTAATTGATGCAAACAAACAAACAAAAAAACAAAAATCCTGGAGATTAGCTAATCTTGTTTAATCAGTGGCTCTTCAAAAGCTTGCGCAAGGGGACCCCCCCCCACATACACACACACTCTCACACAATGCATGCTAGCACACATGTATGTGATACTTCGTCACTGCACATGTGCTGTCTAGAGTAGCAAATTTCCTACGATTTTGGTGAAAAAGGAATATAATACACTCTCTGGTCCGTCTTGATTTAGGAAATTTATCATTACTTGCCACCTTTGAAGTAAATAAAAATTAATTAAGCAAGCATATTACTTAGGATAGTTTGGCTCCCTCAGGTATACAATCTCTGGCTTTGTACTTTTTTTTACTTTCTAATCAGTGTTCATTTAAAAATAACTGTGCATTACTGTTATAGGAAAGACCCTAGAAGAAGGTTTGTTTTCTCTGGTCTCTGTAAGATGATATTTAGCCAATAGAAGATGGAAGAAAGTCCATCACTGGCCTTCACTTCCTTTTTGTGCCCCTTGGTGGAAGGGAAAAGAGTGTAGCTTCAGGGAATGAGACACTTTTTACCTTTTTCTAGTAACAGTTGAAGGTTGTCCTTCAAGTGTAGCATCTCATTTCCATTTGTCAGCATTCATTTGCATATGAATATCCTCAAAAGAAAAGAAAGTCTGCTTCTGTTGCAGTTGTACAATAGCAAATAAAAATACCCCTGTAGCTTCAAACACTGCTGTGTGTAGGGCAGTGTGAGTAGAAATCTTAAAAGTCAAAGCAGTTACAATGTAGTAACTCTGAAAATATGTAGCAACACTTTTGCCCCTACCTTTGAAGACAAGATCTTAAAACACTTTCATGAAGTGTACCCTTTTCCATTTATTTTAAAATTGTAAACAGACTTACCTTTGCATACTGACAATGCTTATTATACCTTGAGAAAGTAAAAATCACATAACACATGGATTTAGGCAGCATAAATTACTAACAGTTTTTCTGTGTGTCAGGACAGAAGCTGCCATGTCATATTGCAAGTTACAGTATATATATTTATAATATCCATCTCAGGAATTCAGTCTTTCATAGAGCAAGTTCTCCTTAAGAAATAAAAGTCTCTTCTGGGTAGATTCTCTCCTCCCTGTTTCAAAACTGACTAGATAGGATGAGGTTGCTCCTTCCTGCACATCTGTTCTGATAAGCGCCATCTATGGAATTCTGGTGGCATCGAAGAGCACTGTCTAATTATGGGCTCTTTTGTCAGCAGCTTCTCTTCCTCTGGGTGTCCTGAGAGACTTAAGGAGGTTTCCCTGAAGTAAATTCTGATGATGGCAGCTCAGGTTGCTGATTCAAGTTATTCTCTTCTGTGTCACTTGTGACAGATGGCACCTAATGCAATCAACCACTGACTGGGAGAGCCCTTTCCTTGGTTGCTTTAGTAACTGGACCACGAGTTTCTTCCCCTCCTCCCCTTCTCCCCTCCTCCCCCTCCTCCCGTCCCCTCCCCCGCTCCTCCCCTCCCCCTCTTCCCCTCCCCCCTCCTCTCCTCCTTCCAGTATCTTCCTTCAGGAACCCACTCTCCCCTGCAATCCTCACCAAGACTTGAGCCAAAGGGGGGTGGGGGGAGGAAGAGTGGTGTACCCAGAACAGGCCTTTCCTAACCCTCCCTTTCCCAATGGTGAAAGCAGAGTCAGCCTCCCTTTGCGTGTGTTTTTGATAAATTTAAGAAGTCAAATCGCTGACACAGATAGATAATCCAAGTGTATAGGGTGAAGAGTTATAAATTAACACATTATTCCCTCTTAATGTGAAATACTTGAGAATGCATTTTCTCAGTCCCTTGACATCTACACAGTGAGGGCTCTCATTGTACTTTTCAAGTGGCATTGATTTGTTAAAGCACTGAATTAGCATCTCAGGCCAGCTGCCCATTCTACCCTAGCTAGCATCAGGGGCTTCAGTCCCTCCTGTCTTCCCCAGGCACCCATTTGGATTTCAGTGCCCTCCTTTCCTACCTGATTCTTCCACTCCTACCCTCAACCTTTCTTGCTCTCAACTCTACTGTCCTTTACTGCTTGCCTTTCTTTCTGACTGGTCCTGTCCAGCAGCAACTCTTCAGATTTCTTTCCTTTCTCTTTGTCCAGACCTCTTTCCCTTCCTCTGAGACTTTCCTACATCCAGAGTAAAACTTGTTCACTCTCTCTCTCTGTCTCTTTCTGTGTCTCTGTCTCTCTCTGTCTCTGTCTCTGTCTGTCTGTCTGTCTCTCTCTCTCTCTCTCTCTCTCTCTCTCTCTCTCTCTCTCTCTCTGTGTGTGTGTATTTAACCAGTGAAGCCTTAAAGAAATTACAACAATATGTGTGTTTGTTTGAAAACTAATGTGTGCTCTTTGTATAGAAACCCATGAAAAAAATCTCATCTTTTTTGTTTTCTAGAATTCAAAGATACTATTGGAGTTCTGGGCTCAAGTCTTTAAATGTCATTTAATGTGGTAAACTCTTCTAATTTGAACAAAATGGAAATTAGCAATGGTTACCAAGTTTTTAATAATTTCTAATGTCCTTGCTAAAACAATTCTACAAAATTTCTTGATGTCTTTAAACTGTTTACATTAAGGGGGGGAGAGAGAGAGAGAGAGAGAGAGAGAGAGACAGACAGAGAGAGAGAGAGACAGAGAGAGAGAGAGGAGATGCATGTGTGTGCAAACGGGAGAGGTCCATATATCTAGTGTCATCCTCAAGTCTCTCCTCTATTGAACCCATAGCTGACCTACTCTGTTTGACTGTTTGGCCAATAAGCTACAGGGATTTTCTGTTCTCTGCCTTCCCAGTGCTAGGTTTATTGACATACTGTGTACAGCTTTTTAATGTGCCTGCTGAGACACCAAACTCAGGTTCCTCCTGTTTGTGTGTCAAGAGCTGTACCCACCAAGGTTTCCTTCCTGCTTGCGGAGTGAACTTTTAATGTGACTTATTTTTTTCCTGGTTCCATGTTATTCTAATTACACTTGCTTTTATCATCAATACATTTGCAGGAAGAAGTAGTTTCATTTTGATATTTGTAGCAATCTGATTTTCTTAAATGTAATGTAGTAAATAGATAATAAAATTGGTCAGAAACTTGTTTGAAAATAAGATGGCTTTTACTCCTTCATTTACTGGTATGCCCCAAATTCTAGAGTAATTCAGAAGTTATATGTGGGTGTTACTGAAGAGAGTGACAGGTGTCTCTTGTACAGATTCACAGACTTGGTGCCTTTTCATTCTTTAGATATTGGTCCCTGGACTAGTAAGATGGCCCAGCAGATAAAGGTACTTGCCATCAAGCCTAGTGACCTGTGTTTAATCCTCAGGGGGTACATTGTAGTAAAGGGGAACTGCTCTTACAACTTGTACTTTGATAGCCAGGTCACTCCTATGCTTGGTGGGAACACACATGTGCATCCAGTAAGTAAAGGGAAATATATTTTAGCTATTGGTCTAAAATACATTGGAATCTCTGTGTTGATTAATTTGATGTAAGCAGAAAAGTATGCTTGCTGAGGCGTACACAGACATGATCTTTTGAAGTTTTAATCTTATGGCTTCATATTGCTCTGTCTTCAGTTTTAGTAGGCTTCAAATTGATGACATCATAACTAGAATTTGAATTTATGGATAAATCTAATGCCTTGAAAAAAATCAAGTGTCTTTATTGCTGTATTTTATAGAATCTAAGCTGGTAGTTTGACTCACTGTTTATATTTTGAAGTGGGAATAGTTTATGTAAATATAACATTTTCTTTTCTGTTGGATTGATTTTCCTCCTTTCCAATATGATTTTTTTTTTCATTTTAAAAGAAGTTAATTGTTGTCCTCCTCTGTGGACTTGGCATGCCTAGCTCCGGCAAAGGGATTAAAATGACTTTTCAAAGCACGATACTGTCTGTGTAAAGGGGGAGAAACTGTCTTTTAACTAGGGCTTATACTAATTCCAGCTACTAAGGAGACAGAAATTACACTAGAGTAGACCATTTGGCTTTGTCTTCTATGTGCATGTTAAGTTGATTTGAGATCATCATTTAGTATTTGAGGGTATTCTTTTAAAGGAGTGAGATGTTCTTCATTTGTTACTGCAAAGGGGCGTGGCTTCATTGCCAAGGATAGACAGCGCGTTCTACAGGGATAATTCTGCTCACCTGGATGCAAGGTGGGGCCAGAACAAGGGCGACTCACATCCCTTCAGATCTGCAAGTACAAGAGAAAGGAGGAAGATGACAAAGTAACAGGATTTAAAGCGACAAAGTTACCCAAGACAGCAACAAGAGTGCTCAAAGGGGGAATTAAAGAAAGATAGGAAAAACTTGTTCTGAGAGCCATACCCCAGTGGTTAAAATGGTGGTAGGGGTAGTAAGAAGAATGTTCGGGGAAAATGATGCTTTGTATGTGCAAAATTATAGCCTCTGGTAACATTGCTGTGATTTTTAAAAACTGGGATGCACACTGGGGCTAGAACAAGTTTAAAGTTTCGGGATGTGGCTCACTGGTGAAGCCTTGGACGTCTGAGATCTTAGTTTTCATGCTCAGACCTGAAAAGAGCACCTGTGTGCATGGGCAAATGTTGAACACGATTTTATTCTTATTGGCGTATGCATTTCTCCCATGCTGATGATTGAACTCAGGGCTTTGCTAGGGTTGGATGCCTCTGCTGCACCCACTGCATTTGACTTAAACTTCTCATTAGATGCAGGCATGCCTTGTCTTGTTTCTTTGCTTTTTGTTTACATTGCTTGCATTCTCTTTCAAAGTAATGTTTCAAGAAATTCAGTTTAAATCCAGTATAATTACTTCTTTTGTTGTGATAATGCTTTGGCTATGTGAAATGGTTAACTGCATGTTTTAGAAATTTCTCCACCTTTGAATTTTTCTTCTAAAATTGTCAGGAGATGCCAGAATTTTTTCTGTTTTGTATTTTGTAAGTTTAAATTAAATGTCACTTAAATGTGAAAGAACTGGCACCTTTGATAAGTAGTCCCCAAAGCAAATGGTGGTGTCAGTAATCATAACCTAATTATGAATGCAAAGTGAAGTTTGTTTTTTAAAAAAGTACAAAACAAATAGGAAAGTGAGCCCCACAGCATCTCACGACTTTATCAACCCTGGAGAAAGCCTCCTTTCTGCGAAGCCACAGAGCCTTGAATGGTAGCAGTGGTAATAAGAGAGGATGCTGGCATCTGCCCAAGGATGGCTCCACAAATGGCCTGCTCAGTGTGTGGCTGTACAGAAGTTCCAGGTTGACACATGCCTCCCAAGCCAGTCACAATGCAGGAGGTCAGGAGTCATGTTCAAGGGCAGGTTGTTTCTGGATAAGACTGAGGAAGCAGATGCTGCCTCTCTAGGCGCAGTGTGTGGGTCTGTGTACTCCTTTCCCGTCAAAGCTGGCCCAGCGTGGCCAAAAAGTGGTTCCTTGGCAGGGTTTAATGGCAGGATGATGTAGTCTGTTGTGACTAGTGCATTCCTTTCAGGTTAAACTAGGGAAATGGCATTGTGTTAAAATTCCAAGTCGCATGAATGTTTTGTTGCCACAGTGCATTTAGCCCTCCAGGGGAGTGTGTGTGGCAGAGGTGGGGTTGGGGGTGGGGTGACTTGGAGACTCAGGAACTATCAGAAGAACACTTCCCTTGGAAAATTTTACCCATCAGCATGAAGCTGATTTGCTGTGATGGTCACTTAGAAGGGTTTCACTTTTTTTTCTTAAACTGTGGCTGTTTAAAGTCTTGTAGTCCGGACAATTAGCAGCTGAAGAAAATATGATAAGACACACACAGAGAGGCCGGCCAATAGAGAGGAGGGATGGGCCAGAAAGGAGCTGGGCTGCCTTGTGTAAACTGCCCAAGCAGGGCCCCTCTCCCTGGCCCCCTCTCTGTCCCCTTCTCCCCAGGCTGTTTTGCTGTCTGCCTGAAGGCCAGGGGGACTGATCTGTTAACCTTGCACCACTGACTGGGAGGCTTCTGCAGCCCATGGTACTGTCTGTTACCATTACCACTCCCCCATTCCTTCTCCCGGGCTCTTTCCCCTCCTCATAACTGTTTCTCTATAACAGCGGTTTATATTAGTCAGAGGGATACAATTTTGGAATACAGAAGGTCTGAGTTAAAACAAATTTAAGTATGTGTTTGACTGTTGTCTTCCCCCCCGCCCCCCTCCAACACTCGGGCTTTTAGAAGGGCTATCCTAAGACATTCTAATTGAATTCTAGGTAGACTTTTCTATTATGATTTAAAACCAGGAATTCTAGAATTTGAGCAGTTTAAACAGGGAAGTTATCAGGCTTGGGGTCTCTAGAAGGAATAGTGCTGTGAAACCATTTGTGGAGCCTCAGGTTTAGGATACCTCTGAGTTTGCACTGCCCCTCCTATGCCCCTCACAAGGAGTACCTCAACCTTCTTTATCATTTCAAACAGTTTGACTTCACTTGTAATTGTGTACATTACAAATAACACTCTGGATTGTTTCATGATCTGATTCAGGTTCATTTGTAAGAGATTAAAATGTGCACTGATGGAACAGTTTTCTCTTGCACTCTACCTTTGTAAAGCATTTGTGTTTCTAATCGATCCCCTGTGAAGAGGAAAACTCTATCTTAAGAGAAGACATAATTTGAGCTGTAGTTTGAACTGCTTGTTTCCTTTCTATTTCCAGTGTTAAGACAGTTCCAGAGTATAACAGAAATTTAACATGAATATTGTCCAAAAAAAAATGAGGCCCGAGTAAGCCAGTGTGCTCTATTTATGTAGAATTTTAAGGGCATGATTTGTACATTTTTATAAAATGATTTTGTCAAAATAGACCTCCAGAGTTTAATCTGATTAGTGGTGATTGTATGATGGTTTGTTCTTTTTAAACAGATATATTGACATTGTTTATGGGAAGTTTTAAACCAGCAAGCAATCAACTTTACAACAAAATCAGGATTTATATGTAGACTGATGCTTCAGATTTAAGACATATTCATAAACGAAATGTCTTCCCTAAGCTCATGGTGATGCCCACAGACTTGTCTCCTTTCACTCTGCATAGTCAGTTGTTGCTCAGGTGTTACTGGAGTTTGGGTAACTCTGGTTCCCAGTTGGGGATTTTAAAATGGGGTTTTTAAAAAGAATGTTTCTGGTATTTGCTTTCTTTCTTTCTTTTTTATTATTTCCTATAACCAGTTTTAAAGTTGTTTTTTTTTCTCTAGGAAGTGAAAATAAAATTGTCAAATAATCTTACATGTATATTTATTTTATCTGGAAATACAGTTGATAATCCTGATCGTGGAAGCTTTTTTTATTATGAAAATTATACAAAATAATTTTTATTATTATGTTGTATTTCTCCTCAATCTTTTCCAATCTGATTTATTAAAAGTTTCCTCTTATTTTCCAAGAAGGAAAGAGTAAAATCACTCCAATATTAAATCTCTCTAATAAGAACATTTCAGCCAAGCCAGGGTGTTTTTTCCCCCAAGTCAAATTTCATTTTTTAAAAATAAATCAGCATTATGTCCTTTGAGCATGTCCTTGTCCCTTTTGCCATCCATAATCATGTCGAAAACTTTCTAGGTTAATTGTCTGGTCCTGAGTGCAGATGCTTCTGCTGTGATGTCATTCAGGAGCCTCCCACATCACATGACCTCGAATGAGACACCTGAGTGCTGTCCTTTCTTTGCATACAGTCTGTCTGAGCCTATGATTTTGGACAGGGTCTCATGCTATTGCCCAGAAGGTCTCAAACTCAAACTCTTCTGTCTTAGCCTCTTGAATCCTAGGATTACAGATTCCCAGCACACAACTTTTTGAGGAAATAAATTAATTCACTAATTTTTTCAGTCATGTATCCATTCAGTGACTGAGATTGAAACCAGGATCATTTGTTAGGAGAGCCTTCTACTACTGATTTCATCTTTGAGTCTATGATGTAGAAAGGATATTGACCTTGAGGAAGGAAAAAAAAAAGAATATACTCTGTAGGTTGTAGCTTTTTGTAGGGCCTTCATAACCTGTAGGTCCTTGAGTTGTTTGGTAGCTTTGGTCTCTAGGGAAGCTTGACTGTTTAGAAACGATGGAGTAATGGGGAAAGCTTTGAGGAAAACATTCACATGTCTTCATTCCACTTGTAGGAAAGTGGAGGACAGTGTGACTAGGTCATGGAGGTCCAAAATGGTCTCATTCTTTCTGTGATGCCGTCTGTGACAAATTCTGTTGCATTTGTTTATCCTTGGACCACCAGTTTTAACCATTTGCTTGAATTTTAGACATTTCTTATTTGTGCTAGGTATTTTAAAAGCTGGAACAAGTCAGTTGTAGAAATCACCTGACCCTTCTGGAAATTATTTTTACTTTTTTGAATGTTCCCTGTTTTTCTTTTTTCTTTATTCTTCTTTCATATTGTTCTTCCCCGCCCTCTGTTCCTCCCAGCTCCTCTCCCCTAGATCCACTGCTCCTCCATTACCCTTCAGAAAAGAACAGGCCTCCCAGGGATATCAGCCAAACATGGCATAACAAGTTGCAATAAGACCAGGCACAAACACTTATATCAATGCTGGACAAAGCAACTCAGTAGGAGGAAAAGGGTCCCAAGAGCAGACAAAAGAGAGACAAACACCCCTACTCCCACTGTTAAGATTCCTACAAAAACCCCAAGCTAAACAACTACAAGGTATATGCAGAGGACATAGCACAGGCCCATTCAAGTTCTGTGATTATAGCTTCAGTCTCTGTGAGCCCCTATAAGCCATGCTTAGTTGGTTCTATGGGCCATGTTCTTCTGGCCCCCACAGTTCTTCCCACCACATACTACCCCACCCACACCTCCCCAGGATTGCTCTGGGTAATGTAGTCTCCATCCACTCTCATCAGGTTCAAGAAGCCTCTCTGATGACCATTGCCTTAGCAGGGCATCATTAGACTAGTCACTGCTTGGCCACCCCCATAAGTTCTGAACCACTATTGCACCAATACATCTTGCAGACAGGAAAGGTTGTAGGTCAAAGGTTATGTGGCTGGGTTGGTGTCCTGTAGTAGGCTAGTCTCACCACTGGACGCCCTGCCTGCTTACAGAAGTTAGCCAGATCAGGCTTTGTAGCCTTCATAACAAGGAGTTCTTCCTAGGGTCATCCTTATAAGTTGTGGAAATTTTCCACTGCACCAGGTTTCTATATAGCCCCCCACCAAGTACCCCAAGTTCCATTCATGTCTTTCTGTACTGTCTCCCTCTGCTGTTCTCTCCCTCACGGGATCTCCTACTCCCATCCACACATGCCCTTAGTCCACTCACAACATCTGTCCCATTTCACCTTCCCAGAGCCATACATTCCACCTAGAGCCCTCCTTGAAATTTAGCCTCTCCTACTCTGACACTTTGACGGCAAATTTCAAAGGGGTGTGATTCAAGGAACTCATAAGTCGGAGTAGTTATATATGGGATGAGAACTATTGAATCCTGTCTATTAGACCTCTGTCTTGGTGCATGAAGACGTGGTTATAGAAAAACAGTACCTTCATTCCTCTGTACTTCAGGTCATGGGGCCTGAGAATTGAGACATTTATTTGACTTGAGTGATATCACTGTAATATTAATAGAGGAAGCTGCTCTGCAAGAGAAAATACCTAAGAATAGCAACTTTTTTCATTGTACAACTTTTTGTATGTTTAATTTCAAGGTATGCAGATTTAGATGATCTATAGTAGTAACATAATTTTAGTATGGAAGAAGGCTGAAAAACCAGGTCATAGTTCTTTACTTAATTATGTCTGAATATATACAGACTCTTCTTCAGTTTAAAAAGATTGAAACTCTCCAATCCTCTATGTGCATGTATGGATGGATAAAGGTAAGAGGAAAACATACTACATTGAATAAATTGTCAGTAAAAGTAATTGACATAATTTTGTGTTCTCTTTGTAACACATGGATTTCAAGTTTCTAACCTGATAAATTTACATTGGGGTTTTATATGGTACTTTATTAGAAACACGATTTCTCTCCTGTGAATACAGGGAGGACCCATACGCATACCAGCTGACTATATCTGGGATATTGCTCTGACTGGGAAAGCATGGACTCTTTCTGAGGCTTGACTAAGTCTCATAGTGTGGGGCTTAGGAAAGCGGGCTGTGATGTGTGGCACAGAACTGGAGAGCTGTGTGGCTGCTGTCATAGTCCTCATTTGTCAAGTGTTGTTCCAGTTTCTAGTCCTTAGCGGTATTCTGCCAGCATGTGGTCATAGCCTATGGTGCCAGGTTCTTACTGCATGCGTGATATAATGCTTGGCTTTTCAGTGATTACTGAAATCCTAACCAGGCCACTTGTGTAGAAGCGGACTTGTGCTGCAGGAAGTTAAGCTGGAGAGAAATCTTACTATTCCTGCTCTTCACTTGGAGTCAGTCACTGAGCACCATAATTCTAAACTCGTGTGTGGCTTTTGGGTACTTTATGAACCCTTTTATAGTAACTCAGAAGCAAGCAACTGATCGAATTAATATATTCCCATCAAGAAGTGATTCTGTTAACCTCTCTTCCCCCGTCTACTCCACGTGTGCTTTATGAAGGAAGGGCTTTAGTCATTGTTCAGGTTGCCCCAAGTAGCAGAGGTACAAGTTCATGAATGTGCAGGGTTTCTGTGAGCCTTAGCTACTTGCAGTCTTTAAAACAAAGAAAAAGAATAAACTAAAACACAACAACAAACCCCTAAACTCACTACTCAACCAAACCACAACAAGAACACCTCCTCCATCCCAAGAAGGCACCCTTCTGTGATTCTTAGTTCTGGCTTGTGTGGGCTTCTTGCTGTTGCTGTTGCTGTTGTTTTTCAACATCAACGGGGATTCTCTGTGTATCCCTGGCTGGCTTAGAACTTAGAGATCAGCCTGCCTCTGCCTCCTGAGTGCTGGGATTAAAGGTGTGTACCTCCACCACTACCTGAATACCTTCTAAATTTCTGAATTAAAGGAAGGGTTTAAATCGTAGATATTTCTTTTGCTATTTAATAGTCTCAATTTTTTTAACATGACTTTGACAGGAAGGATACAAAGATACAAATATAATTAGGAAAACCAGGGAGAAAAAAATTAGTGCCACCATGTATGTGGTTATTTTATGAACCTTTTGTTTAACATCTTTTCATTTTATACATGCACATTCTCTGTCTCTCTCTGTCTCTCTGTCTATCTATCTACCTATCTCTATCTCTATCTCTATCTCTCAAGTTTGGAACATTAGAGCTACTTTAAATGATTATGCTGTTTATGTTGTATGTTTTTGTGGTCTTAAAACACAAGAGTGCCATAGATGTGTCTTTCATTAGCAGGATAGGGAATAAAATTCAGTGTGTGTGTTAAGTACTCTCATGCCTAGGGTTAGTTTCTAGAACCCTACTCTTCTTTTTTTTTAATTAATTAATTAATTAATTAATTTATTTATTTATTTTTATTTGATATATTTTTTATTTATATTTCAAATGATTTCCTCTTTCCTGGCTCCCTACTCCCTGAAAGTCCCATAAGCCCTCTTCCCTCCCTCTGTTCTCCACCACCCCTTCCCACTTCCCTGTTCTTGTTTTGCCCTATACTGCTTCACTGAGTCTTTCTAGAACCAGGCCACTCCTCCGTCTTCTTGTACATCATTTGATATGTGAATTATGTTTTGGGTATTCCAATTTTCTAGGCTAATGATATCCACTTATTAGTGAGTGCATACCATGATTAATCTTTTGAGACTGGGTTACTTCACTTAGTATGATGTTCTCCAGCTCTATCCATTTGCCTAAGAATTTCATGAATTCATTATTTCTAATGGCTGAATAGTACTCCATTGTGTATATATACCACATTTTTTGCATCCATTTTTCCGTTGAGGGATACCTGGGTTCTTTCCAGCTTCTGGCTATTATAAATAGGTCTGCTATGAACATATTGGAGCACGTATCCTTATTACATGCTGGGGAATCCTCTGGGTATATGCCCAGGAGTGGTATAGCAGGATCCTCCGGAAGTGACATGCCCAGTTTTCTGAGGAACTGACAGACTGATTTCCAGAGTGGTTGTACCAATTTGCAACCCCACCAGCAGTGGAGGAGTGTTCCTCTTTCTCCACATCCTTGCCAACACCTGCTGTCTCCTGAATTTTTAATCTTAGCCATTCTGACTGGTGTAAGGTGAAATCTCAGGGTTGTTTTAATTTGCATTTCCCTAATGACTAATGAAGTTGAGCATTTTTAAGATGCTTCTCAGCCATCCGAAGTTCTTCAGGTGAAAATTCTTTGTTTTAGCTCTGTACCCCATTTTTTTTAATAGGGTTATTTGGCTTTCTGTGGTAACTTCTTGAGTTCTTTGTATATATTGGATATTAGCCCTCTATTTGATGTAGGGTTGGTGAAGATCTTTTTCCAATTTGTTGGTTGCCTATTTGTCCTTTTGATGGTGTCCTTTGCCTTACAGAAACTTTGTAATTTTATGAGGTCCCATTTGTCAATTCTTGATTTTAGAGCATACACTAAAGGAGGAACTTTCCTCCTGTACCAATGTCCTCAAGGGTCTTCCCCAGTTTCTTTTCTATTAGCTTCAGTGTCTGGCTTTATGTGGAGGTCCTTGATCCATTTGGAGTTGAGCTTAGTACAAGGAGATAGGATGGATCAATTTGCATTCTTCTGCATGCTGACCTCCAGTTGAACCAGCACCATTTGTTGAAAAGGCTATCTTTTTTCCACTGGATGTTTTCAGCTCCTTTGTCAAGGATCAAGTGGCCATAGGTGTGTGGGTTCATTTCTGGATCTTCAATCCTATTCCATTGATCTGCCTGCCTGTCAGTGTACCAATACCATGCAGTTTTTAACACTATTGCTCTGTAGTATTGCTTGAGGTCAGGGATACTGATTCCCCCAGAATTTCTTTTGTTGTTGAGAATAGTTTTAGCTATCCTGGGTTTTTTGTTATTCCAGATAAATTTGAGAATTGCTCTTTCTAACTCTATGAAGAACTGAGTTGGGATTTTGATGGGTATTGTGTTGAATCTGTATCTATATTAATCCTGCCAATCCATGAGCCTGGGAGATTTTTCCATTTTCTGAGGTCTTCTTCCATTTTCCTTCTTCAGAGTCTTGAAGTTCTTGTCATACAGATCTTTCATTTGTTTGGTCAGAGTCACACCAAGGTACTTTATACTGTTTGTGGCTATTGTGAAGAGTGTAATTTCCCTAATTTCTTTCTCAGCCTGCTTATCCTTTGAGTATTGGAAGGCAACTGATTTGCTTGAGTTGATTTTATAACCTGCCACTTTGCTGAAGTTGTTTATCAGTTGTAGGAGTTCTCTAGTGGAGTTGAACTCTACTCTTCTAAGAGAGAGTAGAAGATGGGAAAGAAGGAGAAAGAGAGGAAGGGTAAGATGTGAGATAGACAGAGAAACTATCTTTTTAATCTAGTCTTGTACTATTGTATAACAATTGATTCAGTCAGTTCTTGGTTATTAGACTATTTTAAAAATAAAAAATTGTACTGCAGTATGAATGTCCTTGCTTGGATTTCTATACTTTCTTCCTAATGATGAATTCATGAAAGTGATATTGCTTAGTAAGGAGGCCTAATTTCTGCATTGATTTAAATACTGGGGGAGTGAGTTTTGGGGTGTAGGTCAGTCAGTAGAGTATCTACCTAGCATGCGAGCCTTGTGTTGCAGAGTCAACAATATTACTAGTGTGGTAGAGCATGCTATAGGAGTCTAGCACTTGAGAGGTAGAAACAGAAGGGTTAGAAGTTCAAGATTACTCTTGACTTTTTAGCAAGACTGAGTTTAGCCCGTGCTACATGAAATCCTGCCTGATTGAAACACAAAGGATGGGTTGGGTGATAGGTCTTTTCTGTGAACATCAGGTCCATATATGATTTCTGCAGTAACTATTTAACTGGTAGGCAACAGGGCTGCATTTGGTCCACAAATTGCAGTTTAATTTCCTCTCATTTGAAACAAATTCAAAGCTGATTAAGGGTGGAGCTTCATCCCAAATAGGCTGTAAGCTACTTTTATATCATTGCATATTAGAAATCTCTTCCAATTTCAATTGTTTAATTGCTCGATGGTTTAATGGGTGGATCCCTTTCTTTCCAAATGCATCACAATCTCAATACTTATTTTCAGATACTTGTTAAGGGGAGGGGGGGTTCAGACAAGCCCCTGTTCTTGAGCCTCAGTCAATTTCATTTGGGAAGCTATTGATGTGCATTCATATTTTCATACACTTTATATTTCAGCACAGGGTAACAATTTGAGGGGTTAAAAAAGACCACTTTAAATTACATTGTAGGGGAGACATGTCCATTTCCCTCACTCTGGAAGATTTCTTCATAGAATTGGGTTCTAGGCATATCTGGGAATAGTAAGGTTAAATAAAAGTTTTAGGGCAGTGGTGGCACATGCTTTTAATCTCAGCACTTGGGAGACTGAAGCAGGCAGATTTCTGAGTTCGAGGCCAGCCTGGTCTACGGAGTGAGTTCCAGGACAATCAGGGCTCGAAAAAACCAAAAAAAAAAAAAAGGTTAGTCAGAAAAGAAATGATATCATGTGCACATCTGATGAGACCCATCTCAGCAGAAAGATACTACAGAATTAATTACTGAACTTTTAGTACTATTCACATAGCTAATGACTTTTTTGCATTCCAAGTTTATATAAAACAGCAGTTATTGGTCTATTACTGCCTTAGAGGTATATGTTGAGAATCAGGTAGTTAAAATAATTGTCTTTTGTGCCACTATGAATTTTAAGAGATTTATGCATTATTTCTTGAATATATTTTGGTTTACTGATATGGAGAAAGCTATGAGGTAGGTGCATTGGAGGAATAAAGCTGAACAAATGAGTTATTGCTCTTAGTAATAGAAAACCTGCCTTAAAATTTAACGATGGCCAGTGAGTGCCTACCTAATGTGTCTTAGAGAGCTGGGGAGGAGGAGAGCCCTTTCTCCTCAGCATCAGGGGATCTCGTATAGTAGTTGTCACTGGAAAATACAGAGACTTCTAAAGCAGAATGTGTATTTGTGTGGGGGTGTGTGTGGTGGGGGAGGGTGGAGACAGCCAGAGCAGTCTGTCCAGTGAGGAGAGCCAGGCCAGACATCAGAGGCATCGGATAGACTCATTAGATTCTAGACTAAGTATTCTTGAGGAAAGAGAAAATAAAACTGAAGAACAGGTCAAATTTGGATTCTTCAAGGTCTAAGAAGAACTTTAATGGATAATTTGTGGGGAACATTCCATTTAATGTGGGAGAACACATGTGACCATTGGTGGGTGTGGCACTGGTTTAAGTGAGGAATGAGCCACACTTATAAGTTAAGTGGTTATCACTTAACATTTGTGCAAGGGCCTAGTGGATACGTTGTAGAATTGATTATCTACCAGGCAGTAAGGTACAGCGAGGAGACTGAAAACCAAGATTGGACAGACTTTCAAAATCAGTGGGTTTGGGAAATAGGGAGAAGACTTTCAGTTATGAAGTATGGCTCTGAGTAAAATTTCTTAGTGAGATTTTGGTGATAACTTTGCAAAATGTAGTGAATTAGGGGTATGCTTTAGCAAAGAACCAAGTGCAGCACACAGCCCTAGTTTGTTTGATAAGGGAGATACTAACTTGATACCTAAAAACTTTAGAGGGAGCATGACAGTTCAGGTTAGCATTTATGTGAAACAGAGAGGGTAGGTTCGGTGTATCTGGAGGTAACAGATGAAACCTAGGTAGCACATACCATTGAAAGATTACAGAGGGAAAAGGGTGATTTGTAACATTACTTATTATTAGGTGTTATCAGATAAATGCGAGGTAACTAACACTCAGAGACACACAGACACAGACACAGACACACAGACAACCTGACACACACAAGCACTTACTTGTGAAGTATTCTGTTTCCTATCAGCCTTCTTCCCCTTTAAGTTTTCAAAGCTACTAGATTTCAGGAATGAAGTGTGTTCACTTAGGGTGAACATACAAGAATATGTCCACTGGAAACTATAAGAAACTCCTTCTTGTTTTATTCCACACTTCTTAAAATCCTTGGCAACAAAGATGTCACTGGTGGGACGCATTTTCCTGTGTCCTTTATCTAGCTGCAGAATACACAGCTTTTCATTTCCCTTGCCTTTTCACACCCACAGAGATCGGTGCATTTGCAGTGGGCATACAGCATATTTCATAGAAATCAGTTTTGTACCTATGTTCTCTTCTTAGTTCCTTGGCAGGCTTGGAGGGAGGATTGGACCATGGAGAGTCTAGTTTGTGTTTTAGTTGACAAAGTTTCTACAGTATGGAACAGCAGGTCCGAGTGCCTCTGCATCCTTTCTCCTCTTAACTTTTTTCAAGTTCAAGTTTCGTATTCAGAGGAAATCAGCTAGGTCCATTATTCTCTGGGCATAATTTCCTGCTCTTTGGCCACAAGCTATAGTCTCTGGCTCTCTCATTCAGATAACTGGGTCTCCTCTGATTAGTGGAACCCCTCTTTAGGCACAGTCTTGATTGTCAGCTTTAACTAATTAATTTCAAATGGGGTGTCAGGGTTCTTCAGAAGTGTTTGCATCTCCAGTCAGCCATTTGTGTGTTGAATCTAGTACTATTTGCCGTCTCTATTTTATTTCTTAAGCCATCAACTGCTACTTTATTTTTTAAGAACAATCAATTATTCATGTAGATGGTTCAGTGGTAACTTGTGTTCTTTGTGCTCCTGACTTTGAGATGTCTTCCTCCCAGCCCCATTCCCCAGGAAGAAGACTCGAACTCAAAATATATTTATAAATACACTCGTCATATAGTTAGACTCATTTCTCACTTATTTATAACAAAAATTAAGCATTTTAGTTTAATTGATATTCGGCTGGGAATCTGTTTACCTTTGCTCAGATAACTTGGGCTTGTTTTGTCACATTTTCCCAGGCGAATCTTCCACCTGGCACTCTCCCAGAATCCTTTCTGCCTCCTGTATGCCCCACCTCCTACATTGTGCCTAAGCTATAGGCCATCAGACTTTAATTGACAGGTGCCTCATCCATACAGATAGAAGATATTCTCTCCACACAGCCCTCTGGCTTTTCCTTCCCAATACAATTTTTGTGTGAGATTTTTGGGCTGTGTGACTCTGTAGAATTCCTTGTCTTCTGATTGCCAGGTTACGTTTCTATCCCTGCTGTAACATGTACAGGGGGTTCCATCTCATATGACATGGCCTGAACTCAGATTGTTAGGTTACTCCCACATCTTTTGTGTCACTATTGTTGTAGCATATTTTTAGTCAAGATATTAAAACTATTTTTACATTTCTTGGTTATGTAAGCGTAAGTATTTTGCATGAATATTTGTGTGTGTGTGTGTGTGTGTGTGTGTGTGTGTGTGTGCAGTGCATACCTATTGGCTACAGAGGTTAGAAAATTGTTTCCAAGTCCCTTGAAAATATAGGAAGTTAGAGGCAGTTCTGAGCCATCCTATCAGAGCTGGAGCCCAAACCAAGGTCTTCCAGACAAACAGCCAATGCTATTAATCACTAAGCCAACCTCCCAATCTGTCTCTTGTTTTCTTTCTGCATCAACTGAAAGATACTTGAAGCATAAGAAATAATATTAAAATAAAATAGATTATCTCTACTTTCTTACTTTGGACATTACACATAGAAAAACATGATCATACAGGTTACCTAAAATGAAGAGCCAAGATAACATGCATAGGAGAAAAATGATATTTAGATATATTATATTTGCTCTGTTTACTCTTTGGTGTTTATCTCTGACTGATTTTAGTGAATTATTCACTCCATGAAGATTTGCTAATTTTTACTGTTCAGGAAAAAAGGAAATAATAACACATTTAGATGTATTTCAAAGATATTTACTACAAATTGGAAAATGGTTTCAGAATGTCATTATAATCAAGTTATGCTTGGCTCCAAAATGATGAATGTAGATATTTCCTTCCCTTGATTTCACAGTTTATGGTTTTCCTAATGTAACAAAGATAACTATTTTAACTAAGTGTAGGATCCAGAATATCAGCTGCCAATCATGAAACAACCACTTCAGAAGCACTTTACCCGGGTTATAATTGAGAGTGATTGTTTGCAGGGCTGAGACTGCTTGGTGAACAATTAAATAGGATGCATTCCATTGTCATGGTGCTAAATGAATGACATAATCCATGTCCATAAAGAGGGAAACATTTTGTTCAAAGACTCTCAATAACAATTATAATACAGGCTTCTTCAGAAACAACTTCCAGTATATAAGACAGCAAGGGAGGGGTCAGAGAAGAAGAGGACAATGGAATTCTACCCTCTGGAACAGGCAGTAGGCAGGGAAAGATATTTTATTAATATACAAGAATAGTTATATGGAATCCATTGATCTTAGATGGATTAATGTCAACTCTCTGAAGTATTCAATAAGTTTTAATAAAATAATGTTTAAGCCTATATTTAGAAGACATCCTACAAATTTTAAAAGTTACAACTTGTTGATGCTAATAATAATAATCTGTGTGTGTGTGTGTGTGTGTGTGTGTGTGTGTGTGAATCTCACTTTGTAGCCCTATACAGTAACTCACATGTAGATCAGGCTGGACTCCATCTAAGTGATTTGTCTGCCTCTGCCTTCACTTCCAGGATTAAAAGTATCTACCAGTACTCCAGGACAAGAACATCAATATTTTAAAAGCCCAAAGAATTCTTTACCAGGGCTTCATTAATAGTTTATTAGAACTCTATTCATTGAAAATAAAATTGTTAATTTTAGAGGTTTTCATCTGAAAATTGCATGGATAGGAGAGGAAATCTGAAACAATATTACCTTCAGTCACTTTCCTACACTTTTATACCTTTCATGTATACATCTTTAGAAAACGTTTTAGATCATCACTAATCATTTAAACGTTTACTTCCTTAGAAATGTACAATTTGTATTTACACATCTTAAGCTACTTTTTAGACCCTCACAACTTACCTGAGCTTGAACCCTTTTCATCCAATCATTTACCAGGAAGCAGCAACTTTAAATAAAGTAATAGTAAAATAATTACTTTGAAACTTATTTTGTGAGTTTGTCTCTTTAAGAGGGAACTAGTTCTGCAAGGTAGACTGTGTTTGCCTTTCTCAGCATGGGGCCTACAAGTTCTAGAAAACTGTAGGTAGAAGCCCCAATTATATGACTTAACAAGGCAGCTAGTGTCTTGGTAAATAAGCTTATGTGTTTGCCCTGTTAAAGCTACAGTTCATAAGTCCATATGCTCAAAATTCTGAAAAGAATAGCAGGAAGTATTATCCAAATGGTCTCTGTTTTCACAAAAATTACAAAGACTTGCAGGCTACCTAGATATTTGTCCTGGTTTCCATGGTCAACAAGATGGCTTCCTTGGCCAGCCTTTGGCTGTCCTACAGGAAAGCATTAAGTTTTCTGTTCCTGCTCAAGGCAGCATGGACTTTCAGCTCCCAGAACCAGAAGGTCTAAGAGAGTTTCCTGTAGAGAGAACACACTAGGGAAAACTGAACTTATTTGAAAAGGCAATGTCAACAAGTGTCCACAGTCTTGACAAACCCTGCTGGAGAGAGAAGCTTGTGCACAGTTCAGTCTAGTGGTTACCAAAGTCCAGGTACACTGTTATCATGCCCATTGGTCAATTAAATCTCTGAAGAGATGGAGGATCATGTATTAAGTAACCCCCATTTTAAGTAAACTTTACTTGTTTTAATTACCAGTTTTAGGATTAACCTTGAAGACACATACAGGAAGCTAAATAAAGTTTGTCATTCATAGGAATGACATAACAGTTTACAAATTAGTGGCATTCATAAGAGTAAGAGTTGATAATTTTATCCCTGTTCAACTTGAGCTTTATAATTTTGAGTTGAAGATTTAAACTGGAGATCTTTTGCCATTAAAATATAATGTTTAACTATAGATATGCTGCATAGAGGGCCTGGAAATTTTTCTTGATCCTTTTTACAGTGCAACATTATAGAACATCATAATTTCTTGTATAATTCAGTTTACCCAAACAGCTAAAGCTCAGGAAAGTTAGCAAACAAATCATACAGACATCTATTTTTAAGTCAAATACTTCTTTTTTTAATTTTTTTATTTTAGTCGATATATTTTTTCTTTACATTTCAAATGATTTCCCATTTTTTGGTCCTCCACTCCCTGAAAGTCACATAAGCCCCCTTCCCTCCCCCTGTTCTCCCACCCACCTCTTCCCACTTCCCTGTTCTGGTTTTGCTTTATACTGCTACACTGAGTCTTTCCAGAACCAGGGGCAACTCCTCCATTCTTCTTGTACCTCATTTGATGTGTGGATTATGTTTTGTGTATTCCAGTTTTCCAGGCTAACATCCACTTATTAGTGAGTGCATACCATGATTGATCTTTTGAGACTGGGTTACCTCACTTAGTATGATGTCCCTCAACAGAAGAATGGATGCAAAAAATGTGGTATATATACAGAATGAAGTCAAATACTTCTAACCAAGTAGATCTTAGGTATTTATCAAGCTTACATATCAAATACATATTGTTCCTCACATTAATTTAGAAGTCTGATATTTAATATCATTAGCAAAGATATAAGCATTTTGAAAAAATATCCCTAAGTCTGTTTGTGTTATCCTGAGTATATCTTTATACATTTAGGAACTTATCATAATACAAAAATACCCTCCATTATAATTCCAATACTTGGTTTTGTTCCTATATTTAAAATCGAATTGCCTTAGTTGGCTTACATTATAGGGTCATCTTAAAATGGTGATGAAATCAAATGGATTGAACCATTTAAACTTAGTAAAGATTGCTGCCAGCTATGTGCTTGCTATTTAATACATCTATTTTTTTTTTTTAGTAAATCTGATTTTTGAACAAGAGTTGAATCCAAGTTTCATATACAGTATATATATTTTACTGGAAATCAATGTGTCTGTTTATCATAGGACTGGGAATAGTCTCACCTTAAAACACAGCTGTATCATTCCTTGGAATATACTTAAAAGATGCTCCACCATCCCACAAGGACACATGCACAACCACGTTCATAGCACCTTTGTTAATAATAGCCATAACAGTGAGCATAATAATATAATATATTATAATATATTATATTATATTATATTATATTATATTATATTATATTATATTATATTATATTACAATATAATGTGTCCTGCCAACAAATTGCGCAGAGACAATGATAGAGACTGAGGGAATGGTAAACCAATGATTGGCCCAAATTGATACCCATCCCATTGGCAATAACCAGTCCTGATACTATTAATGATACTCCTTTATGCTTACAGACAGGAAGTTACTCTAACTGTCCTCTGAGGGACTATCACCCAATGGAAATAGAGGCAAACTCGCTCCCAAACTTTAGATAGAGTTTGTGGAGTCTTATTGCAAATTTATCCAACTATGAAGATGCTGAATTTAATATTGTACTTTTATCCACAGAGATGATTCGAAGTTGCATGAACATAGAAATAGAGGAACATGCAGAATGCCCACATTATCATACAGTTTAGGATTAGTGGGGACAACATGTACATTGCACTTTTCAGTGGTTATTGCATTTAATATAAGAATTTGAGTGTTATTCCTGCTACCTGGTGGGCACTATTGGTAACAACTAAAAAAAAGAAATGTAGTAAAAGTTATTTAGTTCTCTTACATAGCAACAAAATATGGCCAAACTTATTCTGAGAATCCATCTATCTCCAGGATGTCTTCTCTATTAAAAACTCAAAAACAAACAAATAAAGAACAATAACAACAACAAAAAAATCAGAAGAACAAAACAAAGAAAAAATGAAATAATCAATGATATTTTCTCTCATACCCTTATTTATTTCCCTATATCATCTATGGTACTCTACAGAACATATCCAGAACCTACCATCTCTTTTTGTAAGGGTACATGATTCACCTAAAAGGAAATCCTGCACTCTATTCTGTATAAGTTATTCTGTATAAAATGTATACTTATTCTGTATAAGTTCAGCATGCTGGGGTCTCGCCATCACCAAGATAGATGACCAAGTGAGCTTGCAGGCAAGATTTAAAGCACATTAATGTATTCCAGGATAGGTGACCTCTGTCTTACTCCATCTTTAAAGGCATTCATTACCAGGCATGGCAGCTGGAACTTGTTACTGGGGAGGTCTGGAAACTTGCCTAACCAATGTTCTTGCTTCAGGCTAAGTAACTGGGCACTTTCTAGTCTTTGACAAACTGCCTGAAGCCTGAGATTTTTTGTACCTGACTTGCCTGGACTTGCCCAGTTGTTTAGTCTTAGCCTCCTAAACTGCCAGTTTGAAACCTGTCATGGAGTCAGCCTAGCCTTCTCACATGAAGCCAAACACTATTCAAACAATTACAATCTCTCAGTCTGCCATAGCTACTCTTTCTTTCTTTCTTTCTTTACATTTTTCTTTTCTCAGGAGTTTTTTAATGCACAACTTCTAAAGTTTCCCATTCTCTCACAACAACAGCACTTTTGCCTTACTCTCCTAGTACCTGTGCCTGGGGCAATGTCACCTGAAATTTGCATTTGTTTAGCTCAATGCACATTTTGTTACCCTTTCTTCTCTGCAGACTCTCAGATTCCACCTTTTCAATTGTTAAACATCTCATTGAAGACTTTGTGACAACTCTGTGTAAACTTGAAACCAGAAAAGCAAGTCTCTGATTTAAAATCACATCTCTTGATGATAGAGATCTTTTTTTTTTAAAGATTTATTGATTTATTATATGTAAGTACACTGTAGTTGTCTTTACACACACCAGAAGAGGGTGTCAGATCTTCTTACAGATGGTTGTGAGCCACCATGTGGTTGCTGGGATTTGAGCTCAGGACCTTCAGAAGAGCAGTCGGTGCTCTTAACCACTGAGCCATCTCTCCAGCCCAATGATAGAGATCTTTAAGAAGGACACAAGTAACTAACTCCCTTAAAGAAATACAGACCCAGAAATGGACCCACACCCCTATGGTCACTTGATCTTCCACAAAGGAACTGAAAACACCCAGTGGAAAAAGATAGCCTTTTCAACAAATGGTGCTGGTTCAATTGGAGGTAAGCATGCAGAAGAATGTGAATTGATCCAGTCTTATATACTTATACTAAGCTCAACTCCAAGTGGATTAAGGGTCTCCACATAAAACCTTACACACTGAAACTAATAGAAAAAAAACTGGGGAAGACCATTGAGGACATGGACACAGGGGAAAAGTTCCTGAACAGAACACCAATAGCTTATGCTATTGACAAATGGGACCTCATAAAATTACAAAGTTTCTTTAAGGCAAAGGACACTGTCAAAAGGACAAAAAACGTCAACCAACAGACTGGGAAAGGATCTTCACCAACCCTAAACCCGACAGCGGGCCAATACCTAATATATACAAAGAACTCAAGAAGGTAGAACCCAGAGAACCAAATAACCCTAATTAAAAAGTGGGGTACAGAGCTAAACAAAGAATTTTCATATGAAGAACTTCAGATGGCTGAGAAGCACCTTAACAAATGTTCAACATCATTAATCATTAGGGAAATGCAAATCAAAACAACACTGAGATTTCACTTCACACCAGTCAGTCTGGCTAAGGTTAAAAACTCAGGAGACTGCATGTGTTGGCAAGGATGTGGAGAAAGAGGAACACCCCTCCTGGTGGGATTGCAAGATGGTACAAACACTTTGGAAATCAATCTGGTGGTTCCTCAAAAATCTGGGCATGACACTTCTGGAGGACTCTGCTATACCACTCCTGGACATATACCCAGAGGATTCCCCAGCATGCAATAAGCACACATGATCCACTATGTTCATAGCAGCCCTGTTTGTAATAGCCAGAAGCTGGAAAGAACCCAGGTGTCCCTCAACAGAGAAATGGATACAAAAAATGTGGTATATTTACACAGTGGAGTACTATTCAGCCATTAGAAACAATGAATTTATGAAATTCTTAGACAAATGGATGGAGCTGGAGAACATCATACTAAGTGAGGCAACCCAGTCTCAAAAGATTGGTCATGGTATGCACTCACTGGTAAGTTGATATTAGCCTAGAAACTTGGAATACCCAAAACATAATTCACATATTAAATGATGTCCAAGAAGAACGGAGGAGTGGTCCCTGGTTCTGGAAAGACTCAGTGCAGCAGTATAGGGGAATACCAGAACAGGGAATTGGGAAGGGGTGGATCGGGCAATAGGGGGAGGGAAGAAGTCATATGGGACTTTCGGGGAGTGGGGAGCCAGAAAAACAGAAATTATTTGAAATGTAAATAAAAAAATATCGATTAAAAAAAATAAATACAGCACTACACAGGTTAACAGGTAGATGCCCTTACAGAGGAAATACAAAAATCCCTTAATGAATGACAGGAAAACACAATCAAACTGCTGAAGGAATTGAACAAAATTATCCAGGTTCTAAAAAGGGAAATAGAAACAACAAAGAAATCAGAAAGGGAGAGAACCCTGGAGATAGAAAACCTAGGAAAGAGATCAGGAGTCATGGATCACCAACAGAATACAAAAGATAGAAGGTAGAATTGCAGGTGAAGAAGATACCATAGAAAACCCTGACCCAACAATCAAAGAAAATGCAAAATGCAAAAAGCTCCTAACCTAAAACATTCAGGAGGACACAATGAGAAGACAAAAACCTAAGGATAATAGGTATAGAAGAGAGTAAAGATTCCCAAGGTAAAGAGCCAATAAATATCTTCAACAAAATTATAGCTGATTCTATCCTTTCCTCATGGGCCCAAGTGAAACCTTACCCAGTTTATGATATCCGTCATGATCAAATTCAACAATTTCATCTGATTTTTCTGTACTGTTTCTTCATAATCTGCCTTTATTATGATTTTCTAACCTATGGCCTTTGTATTTATTTGTTGTCCATTTTACTGGTGACAGGACCAGTGTCACCTGGGAACCCAGGAAAAATCACTGATATAATCTTCCTTCTAAATCAGCCAAGTTCCTGGGGAAGGTGTTGTTTCTACTTTCTGCTTTCTCAATGATGTCTAAATTTAGATGATTAGAAACAAAAGAATGTGTGTGAATAGAAGAGCAATGGAGAATGGAAAATTTTTGCCTCTACCAAGTAAATCTCTATTCATGATTTCTGTGTGCAAGAAATTTCACTTTATTTCCCCCATATTAGATATGCTTAGCTGTCATTTTATAATGAAATGAATTCTTTTCCTTTTGACTTTAAAATAACTGTTTTCAACATGACCTCTTTGTCAAAACATTTCAATATTTAGCATTATTCTTACAATGAAAGAAAACCTCATGGAGTTTAGTTTTTGACATAAGGCACACAAATCCTTTTGGACCAGGAATGTCCAGACATAAGGCAGTGAAAAGCTTTGGGTGCTTGATGAAGTTGCTATATTCCAGTCCAAGTAAATGGAAAATGAACACAATTCATGAGTACTCATGATAACTGTCTAGAAGAAATCATTTAAGTTTCTAAAGCTGATTCTATTCACTGCAAAAATAAAGATGAAACATTTTAGACACTTAATTTGTACCTAATGCTTATAATACATCTACTTCAAAACTTGAGCTTTTGAGTATGTTTGTGGAAAAGCATAAGAGGGATTTAAGAAATATCAAACAGCGCCATATGTTTAGAATAAAAGAATTCTTTAATAAAACACATGCAGCATTCACTAGAAGAATGTAAAATGATTTTTTTTTCAGTTTTAAATTGAAGTTCATTTGGATGGTAACAAAAATATGCCTGTATTTTTCCTTATCAATAGATGTGCATGCTAAATACATGGTTGTTTTTATAGATTCTCTGTCTTCTGTTATATATGCGTTCATTTTATGTATATTTTTTTCCTGGTAACTGCCCAATATCTTGTATATTTAAAACATTCTTTCTGTATTTCTCAAATACAGAAAATGTGGTATATTTACACAATGGAATACTACTCAGCAATTAGAAACAATGAATTCACAATTTTTTTAGGCAAATGGTTTGATCTAGAAAATATCATCCTAAGTGAGGTAACCCAATCACAAAAGAATACACATGGAATGTAATCTCTGATAAGTGGATATTAATTAGCCCAGAAGCCCAGAATACCCAAGGCACAAATTGCATAACAAATGGCTCCCATGAAGAATTATGGAGAGGGTCCTGATCCTGGAAACGATTGATCTAGCATTGGAAGGGAATATAAGGACAGAGAAAAAGGAAGGAGGTGATTGGAGAAGGGATGGAGAAAAGAAGGTTTATGGGACATATGGGGAGGTGGGATCCAGGAAAGAGGAAATCTTTTGGAATGTAAACAAAGAATATAGAAAATAAAAATATTAAAAAAATAAAAAAACATTCTTTGTTTAATTTTGAAGACATTTTAATAACACTATTGCCAATAAATCATCTAATATTAAAGTTTGAAGTCATATATAATATGTACATGTAATACAGTTTCATGTAGGAATGCACTGAACTGAAAGAGTATAAACCAAAACATAGAGAAATGTATGAGTTTGTGTGATTGTCTCTATGATGTAGATATCTCCTTTGATACATTTTAATGAAACCTAGCACTGTTCATAAACAGCGCTAATTATATTCTTAGTAGCTATGCTACTTGATGAATTATCATGATTTTCCAAAACACATTTATTTGGTAGAATTCAGTTATGCCATTTGCAGGTATACTATGTACTATACAGGGTTTTTTCATATAAAAATGTTAGTAGCAATGAGTCATAGGTTCTAGGGGTAACTTCCTTTGGGCTTCCACTGTGATAATTCTTTTTACCTTTTCTGATTTCCTATTTTATTTATAGATGGCTACACACTTACAAGAAGCTTACAGAACACCAAGTAGATTGGATCTGAAAAGAAAATTCTTCTGCCAAATAATAATAAAAACACCAACTGTGTAGAACAGAGAAAGAACATTAAAAACTGCAAGCAAAGTAACCTAAAGTCCAAGCTGTCAGTATTACATCTGACTTCCCAAAAAGGCTCTAAAAGAGAAGATCCTGAAAAGATGTCATGTAGACCCTGAGAGACTACAGATGCCAGGCTCCCCAAACTCCTAATCATCATAAATGGAGAAACATATATATTCCATAACAAAATCTAATTTAAACATCTTAATACTAATCCAGCCCTACAGAGAGAGAATACTGTAAGGAAAACAAGACAGGGAGGATAACTACAGTCAAGAACACAAAGGAATTAACAGTACACCCAAAAGAAGAGACTCATACACATACCCAGTACCATCTCCAATATTAAAATAGCAGTAACTAACAATCATTGGTCACACATTTCAGCAACAAGAGACTCATATCACTAATGAAAAGACAGAGGTTAACAAAACGCATTTTAACAGGATTCATCATTATGCTGAATACAAGAGACAAGTATCAAAGGTAGATACTATCTCAGAGTAAAGAGCTGGTAAAAGGTTTTACAAGCCAACAGGAAAAAGAAACAAACTGGAGTAGCATTTAAAATATTGTATAAAATAGACTTTCAACCTAAAGTAATCAAAAGAGATGGAGTAGGACATTTCATACTCATCAAAGGGAAAGCTCACCAAGAGGAAGTCTTCATTCTGAGCATCTATACCCCAATTACAAGCATAAAAATGTTTATTAAAAAACATTAGTACAAGGAGATAAGAACGGATCAATTCGCATTCTTCTGCATGCTGACCTCCAATTGAACCAGCACCATTTGTTGAAAAGACTATTTTTTTCCACTGGATGCTTTCAGCTCCTTTGTCAAAGATCAAGAGACCATATGTGTGTGTGTTCATTTCTGGGTCTTCAATCCTATTCCATTGATCTGCTTGCCTGACATGGTACCAATACCATGCAGTTTTGATCACTGTTGCTCTGTAGTAAAGTTTGAGGTCTGGGATACTGAATCCCCCTGAAGTTCTTTTGCTGTTGAGAATAGTTTTAGCTATCCCGGGTTTTTTGTTATTCCAGATGAATTTGACAATTGCTCTTTCTAGCTCTATGAAGAACTGGGTTGGGATTTTGATGGGGATTGCATTGAATCTGTAGATAGCCTTTGGCAAGATGGCCATTTTAACTATGTTAATCCTACCAATCCACGAGCATGGAAGATTTTTCCTTTTTCTGAGATCTTCTTTGATTTCCTTCTTCAGAGATCTGAAGCTCTTGTCATATAGGTCTTTCACTTGTTTGGTTAGAGTCACCCCCAAGATACTTTATGCTGTTTGTGGCTATTGTGAAGGGTGTCATTTCCCTAATTTCTTTCTCAGTCTTCTTATCCTTTGAGGATATAAAGGTCACATTTTTAAAACAGTGCAGAAAATCACATACATAAAATAGTAATGCCGAATCCTTGTGAATTTTAACCATCTTTTATCAACCAATATTCAAGCCAATTGATACAAAATCTTTTGAGGAAGTAATATTTGAATGATGGGTTGACATTATAATAGAGCTTAGTCTGGAAACACACATTCTATCTATTTATACTTTATGTGTTTTGTTTAAAATTCAGAGTAGCCTTTATTTTCAGGCTTAAGTATGCATAAAGCCCCAATATCTATCTGGATTTATTTCAATTAATTTATTATAGATTTACTTATACACAGAGATATACAAAACATGAAGAAAGATATATAGAAAATTCAGATTGCAAGAAAAATGCAATAATATTCCCTCTTTTCTCTACCATTGTAAAAGTTCATATGGAAATAAGTGGTTGCCAAGGTTGGTTTCAAAATGTTTTCATCAAGCATGTATTACATGAGAAAATTATAAATAAGAAATTCTGAAGCCCTTTCCTCCACTACCCTGACTCTAACCCTAAAAATGCCACAAGGAAACATATATAGCTTGTAAACACAACAAGTAGCACCTATAAAATAAAGAAACAAAATGAATATTTCTTCTGTGGAAGCAAATAACACCCAAGAGGAGTAGACAGCAGGAAATAATCAAACACAGGGCTGAAATCAGCCAAGTAGAAACAAAAAGAACTATACAAAGAATCAAACAAACCAGGAGCTGGTTCTTTGAAAAAAAAAAAAAAACAACAAGATAGACAAACCCTTATCTTGGGATTACATTCTGTAATTTTTTTTGGCCAATATCCACTTTGAGGAGTCAAAGGGCAGACCTTAGATGAAATGCCTTAGAGTCAGGGGAGGGAACTTGTGGATCCCACTTCTAGTAGAAAAAGAGGGCATCAAGTAGAGGGGTGGGGTTGCCATCCAACAGTAAAAAATTCTGACCCAGAAGAGTTGCTGTCTGAAAGAAATGCAGGGACAAAAATGGAGAAAAGCCTGAGAAAAGGATGTCTAGTGACAAGCCCAAACTGAGATCCACCCAAGGGGAGTCTGCAAGGCCTAACACTATTACTCATGCTGAGTTGTGCTCAACAAAAGGGGGCCTATCATGAGTGTCCTTTGAAAGACCCACCAAGAGGCTGAAAGAGTCAGATGCAGATATTTATTCTGAAGCAATGGAAATAGACTCAAGACCCCATTGGTTGAACTAGAGAAAAGCTGGAAGAAACTGAAGAGGAGGGCAACCCTATTGAAAGACCTGTAGTCTCAACTTACATGGACCCCAGACCTCTCTCAGACACTGAGCCACAAACCAGGCAGCCTACACCAGCTGATATGAGGCCCCGACGACATATACAGCAGAGGACTACCAGGTCTACACTCAGTCAGCCAAGATGCACCTAACCCTAAAGAGACATGAGGCTCCAGGGAATTGGGAGGTCTGGTGGGGTAGAGATTGGGGTATCTCCCTGTTGGAGATGGGAGGAAAGAGGAGGTATTGGATGTAGAACAATCAGAGGCTAGACCAGGAGAGGGATAAAGTCTAGACTATAAAAAATGATTAAATAGTAATAAAATGATGATGATGATAATAATAATAATTTCATATTATTAATAATTTATAATAATTATTGTTATTATAAAACAACTAAAACTAAGATTTAAAAACTGCAAGAAAGAATCAAAACACAACCACTCACTGTACTCACCAGTACACCCCAGATTAAGAGATGACAACAAATAGCTTCACGGCAGCTTGTGATTTTCAAGCAGAATATCTTCTTTGTTAACTAGGGGTACCTCCAGTTTGTAATTTTCTGCCTCAGTTTTGTAAATTTCTGTGACTACACATAGGCATTTGGCAACTTTATATAATAATCACACAAATACAAAGAAACAAACAAAAATAAAAATTATGTGTATATAGTCATCATTATGCAGTTAACATGATATATTCTGAATATTATGTAAATTGTTAATTTCTGTCTGTGTGCATCTGTGTGTGTGCATCTGTGTGTGGTTATGTGTGTGTTTGTGTGTGTGTGTGTTTGTGTGTGTGTGTTTGCACACATGCTTCTACTTAGTAGCATCTGTTCTTTCCTTCCCAGTACAGGGACTTACTGGGGGCATCACATTTGTTAGCAAATGGTTTTAACTTCTAAGCCACCAAACTAGTTCAAGGATTGGAACTTTAAAAATCCAGTTGAGGTTCATAAATGGAGCCAGGTCTCACCTCAGGACATTAGTGCACACCTATAATAATTCCACCACTTTGGATATGGAGACAGGAGGATTTATAGTTTCATGATAGCTTTGTCTACATAGCAAGACCCTTACTCAAAACAAATTAAAAATGTCCACCATAGTAGATCACTTCTGAGATGTCAGTGCTTAATAAGCTGTGACAGGAGGAACACCACAAGTTTCAGTCTGAAGTATCCAATTACTGTATGTCATAAAACTTCCCTTCTCATAAAGAGCCAGACCACTCCTTTTTACTATTTCTTAAACTTAACTAATGCCCATCCACTTGATTGAGAAGGGTAAAACCAATGTCTACAATGAGGAGGCTGTGCCACATAGTTCAGCCTATTTGTCAATTCCCCACAGGCAGCCTGCTGATCCGTGAGGTCAGTCCTGCTGTGAACCTTGTTAGAAATTCCAGGAACCCCATTGGAAGATGTTCAACACCCTCCTGAGGAGGATCCCATGGTTTCTCACAAAGATGTAATGCCAAATGGGATTACCTCAGAAAGGTATTATTCATGGACTTTATCATATCCACTTAAATGAAGAGTATCAACAGGTCCCTGCTCAACTTTTCACAAGGTAATTAAAGACCCAAAAGAGTTCTCTCAGCAGACAGGATCTCCTCTCTCTACAGGGCATTCCATCAACAAGACAGAAAGCAAGTCCCTGAGGCTATAGGCACGTACTGCTGTTCTGTGAAATTCCCACTTTACTAATGGCTCCCTAGGTGGATACAAGAAAAGAAATATCAGAATCATGGAGAGAGGGAAGGAAGAAAATAATGTGGTTTGGAGAACATCTTGAGACTCTTCCTCTTCCTCACCCATATGGATTAGGGTGAGCCTAAATGGAACCTGTGATGCTATTGTCTTTTCCTATTCCTATTTGGGCTGGATCCTGAGAGGGCTATAGGCATCCCTTTTATTCCCTTTGGTCTTTCTTCCAGCATATTCAAAACACAGTATAGAATACAGAAAGCAAACTTAGGAGAGAGGAAGTTTAAACAATCTTTAGTTTATCAAGAGTGCTCTACTCTGCAGCACTTGGGGTTCCCAGTGCAAGCTTCACCTGATGGGGCGGGACCTCAACAAGCTTCCAGCCAATGGGAGGTCTGGAGGCGGGGCCTGTGGAGTGCAGGGCCTATCCCAGAAGTGTGGCTGTGAGGGTCGGGGTGGGGCCTGGGGGCGGGGCGTGGCGGGCTGTGGTGAGAGCCTGGTGCTGGAAGCTTGGTGACCTGGCCCAGTCTCCTGAACCACTCCAGCTGTGCTGCAGCCCAGGGACTAGAGGTCCCTGGGAAGATGCATGGTGTGGGCCTGAAGGTGAAGTCCTGCGGCCGGGCCTGGGGGGGCGGCTGTGAATGCAGGAGGTGATGCCGGGGTCCGGGCGAGGTGAGGAGCCGAGATGCACGGGAACTAGAGGGCAGCGAGCTCGGGACCGCCAGGGCTTGGGCCCTTCCCCGCTGGGCGGAACCGGGATCCAGGGCGGCGCCGCTGCGGGTCCTAGGCAAGCTGAGGGCCAGGTGGAGCCTGCGTGTGCTCGGGTCCCGGTTTTCCCTGAACCTGCCGCCTGGCTGATGCCCTGGCAGCTGGGATGGAGTCAGGGGAGGCGCCCGGCCCTGCATTCCTGCACAGGAAGGTCGTGGGCTCTTCTTGAGTAGGGTGGTGGGGACTGGACCTGCTGGCCAGGCGCTGGTGTCGCCTTCACTCTACTGCTAACTCTTCCCTCCCCACCTCCTTTGAAGGGCTGCCAGCCCTGGTGGTCTAAAACATTTTGTTTAGTTGAGGCAATCCAGTTCTTATAATTCTAAGAGACTTGGCTTTCACTTCTGGGGACTCTTGTTAATTGAAGTCCTGAGTTACTTAGTGTGTTGAGTTTTGATGCCACCAAACTGTTCAGGTTTTGGATACTTAACGAATCTCAGTTCTGTGCCCCTGCAACTTTTTCAAAGAAAGTAAGATGCCTTTGAAAGAGTTGAAAGGGGGCTGGAGAGATGGCTCAGCTGTTAAGAGCACTGACTGCTCTTCCTAAGGTCCTGAATTCAATTCCCAGCAACCAAGGGGTGGTTCACAACCATCCATAATGAGATCTGGCTCCCTCTTTTAGAGTGTCTGAAGACAGCTACAGTGTACTTATATATAATAAATAAGATTAACCATGTTTCCTGTTGTTCTCGCCTCTGTCAGGTACGCCTTGTTGGAATTGACATTTTCACTGGCAGAAAACATGAAGATATCTGTCCCTCTACTCACAACATGGATGTTCCAAATATTAAGAGAAATGATTATTAAGTAAGTACTGATCTCGTTCACAGTGTTTCAGAGTGTATAAATGCCCTCTTTGGTAGTAGTTTTTCAAGACTTGAGAGTAATTTTATAGAGTATATTCCTTACCAGTTACTAGACTCCTCTTATCTTACACATTAGAGAAATAGTGTTTTGTTTTGTTCTGCTTTTGTTAATATTCTGTGCCTTTTATTGTTGGGAAATAGAGGATCATATATCTCAGACTGGCCTTGAACTCCCTATTCAAGGATAATCTTCAGTTTCTGACCCTCCTGCCTCTGCCTGTGAGTGCTGAGATTATAGGTTGCATCTTCATGGCTGGCTGTCCTGTACTGGAAGCCAAACCCAGGGCTTTGTGCATGCTTTAGGCAAGCAACCTACAGTTGTGCTGTTTCTCCAGCCTCTATTTCTGCATCTTAAAAATGCTGTATTGGACCAGTGAAATGGCTGGGTTAGGCACTGTCTGTGAAGCCTTAGACTGGACAGAGGTGTTCTCTACTTGTGAGCTGGGAAATGCCTATATCTGCATACATACACTCACTAGATAAATAAATGTAAGTGAGGCTGGAGAATCAGAAAGACTTAGGAAGGTTGGAATCAGCTGCATTCACTCGATGACTTTCTTTTATTCTATCTGTCTTTTAATTCCTTAAGAAGTTTAAAGGAGATTGGTTCCCATTCTGGATCTCCATCATCCATGCTTACAGTTTGGAAAAGCTTCAAATTTTTCCCTTGTTCTCCAGTCTTCTGTACTGTTTGTAGAATATGGGACTGAGGGGGTGTCCTTTTCTTGTCCATCTTCTTAGGCCTAGGAGGTAGAAGAGGGGGCAAGTAAGGATTATGATATTTAGCTGTTCCTATTTTGTGGAATAGTTTGAAGTGCCACGGTCACCCCAGCTGGGTATGGGGGTCCCTGTGATGAGGGTCCTCGATGTCCAGGTGGGTAAGGATTCAGCTGTGAGAAACAGAAACACAGAGGCAGCTTGAATCTGAGGGTATTTTGCAGCTCTCAAGCAGGGGTTTTTATATATTAAAAACCAAATGTAGCAACTCTTAGAAACCGTATCCAGTGAAACAATGACTAACACCAACAAAAGTCATTTGGCACAGTAAAATACAAACATCATCTGAACATTACAACTCTTAAAGTACATGTTTAGTGAATCATAAATAGGACAGGTAACATCATTATTATTAATATAAATCATTAAAATATAACAATTCTAAAAGGATGTATTCAATAGGGCGGTCATCCAAGGCTAATGGCATATTCCCAAGAACAGGTTAATAAATCTATATGTTCAGTGCTCTCACCCGCTGAGCTAACTTTCCTGCCCAATATGGTTAATTATTATTTAGCATCTAATGCCTGATTTTTTATAAATCTTCAACACATAAATTTAAACTATTTTAATTCTTTAAAATTAAGGCTTTCTCTACCATATGACAAAGCCCACCTCCAATGTCATAGGTGTAGCCATATGAAATTTTATTATTGGGAAAGTTTTCATCTATCATAATAATTTTATAAGTGATTTAAAAAGTAAAGCATTGATTTACCTGGAGATATGTTAGTGACCCACATCTCAAGGCATGGTTTCATAACCATTGTTCTTGCATATGATCATGGTCTAGGCTCCCAGGAACCTGTAACTAAGGAATGAAAGAAAACAGAACAGAAATGTTGTCATGAGAACTAGGGCTCAGTATGTTTGCTCCAGGGGAGAGTTCCACAACTGGTTCCAGTAGACCTCTTTCTTTTGAAGTTGAATTCTCAGTCTGTGGAACTTGTCAAAGAGATTCTCCTGGTGTTGGTATGGCATTGAAGTTTATTGGTATTAGGTCTTTGTTGGAGGTCTGATAGAACTCTGCATTAAACCCATCTGATTGATCCTGGGCTTTTTTCTTTTTTTTTTTTCCTTGGGAAACTATGAATAACTGCTTCTATTTCTTTAGTGGGTTTGGGATGGTTTAGATAATTTATCTGATCCTGATTTAGCTTTGGTACTTGATATGTTTCTACATAATTATACATTTCATCTAGATTTTCCAGTTTTCTTGAGTATAGGTTTTGTAATAGGATCTGATGATTTTTTGAATTTCCTCAGTATCTGTTGTATGTCTCCCTTTTCATTTCTGATTTTGTTGATTTGGATATGGTCTCTGTGACCGCTGGTGAGTTTGTGCAAGGGTTTATCTATCTTGTTGGTTTTTACAAATAACCAGCTCCTAGTTTGGTTGATTCTTTGTATATTTCTTTTTGTTTCCACTTGATTGATTTCAGCCTTGTGTTTGATTATTTACTGCCTTCTATTGCTCTTGGGTATATTTGCTTCTTTTTGTTCTAGAACCTTCAGATGTGCTGTCATGCTGCTAATGTATGCTCTTTGCAGTTTCTTTTTGGAGGCATTCAGAGTTATGGGTTTTCCTATTAGCACTGTTTTCATTGTGTCCCATAAATTTGGGTATATTGTGCCTTCATTTTCATTAAATTCTAAAATGTCTTTAATTCCTTTCTTTCTTTCTTCCTTGACCAAGTTATCATTGAGTAGAATGTTGTTCAGTTTCCATGTGGGCTTCCTCTTGTTTTTGTTGTTATTGAGGACAAGCCTTAGTCCCTGGAGATCTGATAGGGTACATGCATGGGATTATTCCAATCTTCTTATATCTGTTGAGGTCTGTTTTGTGTCCAAGGCGAGTATATGGTTACTTTTGGAGAAGGTACCATGAGGTGCTGGGAAGAAGGTATATTCTTTTGTTTTAGGACAAAATGTTCTATAGATATCTGTTAAATCCATTTGGTTCCTAAATTCTGTTAGTTTCACTCTGTCTCTGTTTAGTTTCTGTTTCCATGATCTGTCCATTGATGAAAGTGGGCTCTTGAAGGCTCTCACTATTATAATGTGAGGTGCAATGTGCACTTTAGTAAAATTTCTGTTATGAATGTGGGTATTCTTACATTTGGAGCATAGATGTTTAGAATTGAGAGTTCATCTTGGTAGATTTTTTCCTTTGATGAGTATGAAGTACCCTTGCTTACATTTTTTGATTACTTTAGGTTGAAAGTCTATTTTGGAACATTTGCTTGGAAAATTGTTTTCTAGCCTTTTATTCTGAGGTAGTATCTGTTTTTGTGTCTGAAGTGGGATTCCTGTATGCAGCAAAATGTTGGGTCCTGTTTACATATCCAGTCTGTTAGTCTATGTCTTTTGATTGGAGAATTGAGTCAATTGATATTAAGAGATATTAAGGAAAAGTGATTGTTGCTTCCTGTTATTTTTGTTATTAGAGGTGGAGTTTTGTTTATGTGGCTTTCTTCCTTTTGGTTTGTTAAAAGAAGATTATTTTCTTTCTTTTTCTAGGGTGCAGTTCCCTCCTTTTTGAGGTTTCCATTCATTATCCTTTGAAGGACTGGATTTGTGGAAAGGTACTTGTAAATTTGTTTTTGTCATGGAATACCTTGGTTTCTCCATCTATGGTAAAGTTTTTCTGGGTATAGCAGCCTGAGTTGGCATTTGTGTTCCCTTAGGGTTTGTATGACATCTTTTCAGGTTCTTCTGGCTTTCATAGTCTCTGTCAAGAAGTCTGGTGTAATTCTGATTAGTCTGCCTTTAAATGTTACTTGACCTTTTTCCCTTACTGCTTTTAATATTATTTCTTTCTTTAGTGCATTTGGTGTTTTGATTATTATGTGTCAAGAGGAATTTCTCTTCTGGTCCAATCTATTTGGAGTTCTGCAGGCTTCTTGTATGTTCATGGGTATCTCTTTCTTTAGATTGGGGAAGTTTTCTTCTATAGTTTTGTTGAAGACATTTACTGGCCTTTTAAGCTGGAAATCTTCATTCTCTTCTATACCTATAATCTTTAGGTTTGGTCTTTTCATTGTGTCCTGGATTTCCTGAATGTTGTGGTTTAGGAGATTTTTGTATTTTGCATTTTCTTTGAATGTTGTGTCAGTGTTTTCTATTGTATCTTCTGCACCTGAGATTCTCTCTACCATCTCTTCTATTCTGTTGGTGATGCTTGTTTATATGACTCCTGATTTCTTTACTAGGTTTTGTATCTCCAGAGTTGTTTCCCTTTGTGATTTCTTTATTGTTTCTCCTTCCATTTTTATATCCTGGATGGTTTTGTTCAATTCCTTCACATGTTTGGTTATGTTTTCCTGTAATTCTTTAAGGGAGTTATTTATGTCCTTCTTGAAGTCCTCTAGCAGCATCATGAGCTGTGAATTTAAATCCAAATCTTTCTTTTCAAGTGGGTTGGAGTATCTAGGACTTCCTGTTGTGTTGCCATGCTGCCTTGCTTTCTGTTGATAATGTTCTTATTTTGCCTCTCACCATCTGGCTATCTCTGGTGTTAGTTGGTCCCTCCTAATAGCAGCTACTAATCAGGGGAAACTGCAGGCACTGAGTTCTTCCTGGTTGGTGATTCTGCACATACTAGAGAAAAGTGCTGTGATTAAATGAAGCAGTATACAAAGTTGCACTCTAACTTATGACCATGGAGGTGTTTTCTGGGACCACATCACATATATTCTCCTCTGCCCATGATCATAGCCTTCATATTATTTTAGAAGGTATGAAGTTGATACTGACATTATCAATTAAATAATTTAAGGTATGTTCTCATAAGTTTGTCAATGGTTTTGATGACAGATGTCAATGATACAGTTTATTCGCCTTGGGGAGATAAACTTTCTGTTCATCCATAAATACTATTCCTGAATATCCACTTCAAAAATTGTGAAAAAATGAAATGTTTAGAAGAGAATAATAGGGTAAATTTGGATTTCACCCCGATCAGTCACTGTAAGCTCCCAGCATAGAAAACATTAATTAGTGTCTGACTGATGCAGGCTCAAAATAGGTGAATGTCCAGGCTGTCTGTCAATCTGTCATCCTTCTTGTTATTTCTATTCAACTCACTTTCAGTCCACACTTGAAAATACTCACAGTTTTTAAAAGATAGTAATCAACTCATTTGAATGAAAAATGAATATATATATAAATATATATTTATATATTTATATACTCATAGTGTGCCTTTCAAGTGTAGTTGGTATATGTGAGAGAAATTTAATTTTTGAGAGTAAAGAAAACTAAAATGAATGTTTTTCTTGAAAGACCATATATGTGTCCTGATTCTGCTGTCTAGTGAATAAAAAGTTAAATTATTTTGAGGATGTCTTTCATGTTATGTTAAGAGCGTTATTAGTTTCATAGGAGATGATCCTCATTATTTCCATTTGCAAGGAAGGTAATTACTTAGCAGACATTTAAATTGGAGATTTCAGATTTATGTATTTCTTCTGAATTTTGGTTCATATATATATGAACCAAATATATATAATATATATAATTGAATATATATACATGTATATATACAAATATATACCATTGTATATATACAATTAGATGTATTGAGGTAAAAAGAAAATATAAGTACAAATGTTTCATTTGATTTGACATGTTTGTTTGTATATGAGTGTGCATGTGTATCCTTTAGTAAATATTATACATTCCCATATTTTGACTGCTATATGGTATGGAAATAGTGTGGAAAATTTTCTCTGTAGTATCATGTTTCAAAATCATCACACATTTGAAGAGTATATGTATATGTACATGTATATGTGTATGTATATGATTTTTGATTCAGAGTTTATTTTGTGTCATTTTTCTCCTGAATCTGAGAGAGGCAGTGTAAGTGTCTTCAGTTTTGGACCAACATATTAGCTTAACAGTGTCCAATACAGATTTATATACCCAAGTGAACACACACACAAAATTTGCAGTTAAAAATGTTATCATATTTAATCCCTCTTAAATTAGAGAATTACATGCTGCAGTGGAATAGTGTTGAGCTAATTATTAATTTGTGCCAGGAGAGTTGATGTGAGGACTCACACAGATGAAGCACTAGTTTCCAGGACCTCCTGTCTTGTATGCCAATTCACCCAAGGGAACACACAATATTTTTTTTCTAAAAAGGTGTTCTCCCTGCATCAAGTGTATTCTTTTTTTTTTTTTTTTGGTATTTTTTTCTTTGATATATTTTTTTATTTACATTTCAAATGATTTCCCCTTTTCTGGCTTCCCACCCCTCTTCTCTCCCCATATTTCCCCATCCACCCCTTCCCACTTCCCTGTTCTGGTTTTGCCCTATACTGCTACACTGAGTCTTTCCATAACCAGGGGCCACACTTCCGTTCTTCTTGGACCTCATTTGTGTGTGGATTATGTTTTGGGCATTCCAATTTTCTAGGCTAATATCCACTTATTAGTGAGTGCATACCATGACTGATATTTTGAGATTGGGTTACCTCACTTAGTATGCTGTTATCCACCTCCATCCATTTGTCTAAGAAGTGTCTTCTAAACAATGGTCATATACTTACCTGCAGTTTAGTGTGAATAATGATCCCTCTCTATGTGCCATGACCTCATGCTAAGAGGACACTGCCTTACCTATCCCTTTATACAATGAAACTAAATCTAGGAGCGATTGTTGGCCCTGCCATAGTCACACAGCTCTTAGAACACAGTCAAGTCTTGACATTCCCAACTATCTTCCACACTGTAGTCATCTTCCTGTCACACAAGTGTTCCAGTGAATCATGTCATTCAGAAGGGCAGTCATGTGGAGAATTCCATCTACACCTGCACCCTCATGATGGCACTTGGCTTTAGTAATTTTAATGAGCAATAATCTTAAAAGTCTTACTTTTATCAAGACTCTAACCTTTTTTTCTTTTAACATTACAATTCAAAAGAACAGAAAGATCAGTGGTACTATTTTCTGAGAAGGTATTTTACTTGTGATTATACTTTAATTCTGTACTGATATGGGAATTGTAGTTTGTGTTTAATTTCTTTCTTAAAAATATATTTTGCAGACTGTCTTCAACCTTGGTATTGATTAGATGGTCACTGGATACTGCTTTAGATCCTTTTGTCTATCACATATTTCATTTAATGTTGAGGAAGTGCAGTCATTGCCTCCTTTTATATTACAGTAAACAGCACTCTTTAGTATTACGTTAAATTCCACTCCATAAATGTTACTGCACCATGTCCATTAAAGCCATCTGCTACTTTAATGTCAAGCTGATTTTTGCCTTTTCCTTGTGGATTAGTCACAGAACTTTCCCTCAGAACTTATGGACTGCCTCTATATATTAAGGGAATTTACTGTAATGACGTATGGTCTGTAGTCTAACTAAGCCAACAATGAGTAGCTGTGAATGGGAAGTCAAAAAATCTAGTAGTTTTTCAGTCTATGAGGCTAGTTTGTTTCACCTGGTCTTCTTTATAAACTGGAATCCTGAAGAAGTAGATATCAACAGATGTGCTGGCAGTAAGAACAAGCAGGCAAAGAAGAGTGAATCTTCCTGCTTCCAAAGTCCTTATATAAGCCTCCAACAGAAGGACTGGCTCAGATTAAAGGTGTTTACCCCCATGCCTAGATTGGGACCTTGCTTTGTCCTAGGCTGACCTTGAACTCAGATCCACTTCCCTTAGATTGTAGAAATTAATAGTGGGTGTGTTCTACCTTGCCTGGACCTAAAGTTTTCATGGCCACTATGCCTCAATATCTCCATATCAAGGTCCAAGTCAAAAGCCTCAAGATCTGGATTACAGGTGTGCCCTAAATTTCTGGATTGTAATTTTTTTCATATGTAGTCTAATTGACAGCAACCTTGCAACAAAAACCTTCTGAGGACTGGCTGTGTTTCCTAGATCAATGTGTTATTAACTGGCCATACCTTTGGTTCTAAAACATTTTTAAGTATTCCCTAATCCAATAGTGCATATTGATAAACTGATTGTCTTGTATTTAACACTATGATGGTACTTATAAACTATTAAAGTGATTAGCATGAAATAAGCTACTAGCAAATTTATTTTACTATATTGTGTGTTTTTATTGCATTTGAGCAGATCCATTAATGCATCCAAGAAGAGTATCAAGAAAGCTTTCTCACTGAAGATATTCACTGAGGACATCGCAACCTGTGACTGTATATGTGAATACAAAACCAAAACTGATATTTCAAGTTCATGACTAGGAGTGACAGGCAATTTGTAGAATAATGGAAGATGGAGACATAGGAGGGTAGAGGAGAGAGATAGGATGAATTTTTGCATATGGAAAATCTAAGTGGATATGGCATGCACCCATGTTTATATGTGATATGAAGAAAGCAACATGAAACAAGATTGATCCACATGCTAAAGCAGAATAAAGAAAAAAATATTTTTTCTTTTTCTAAGATGACTGAAAGTTACATCAGGTAGTTGCTTCATCATACATTTCCATTCCAGGTATTATTTTTAGAATTAAACAGCATTTTTCTTTCTTTTTTTTAAAAGGTATTTTCTTTATTTACATTTCAACCTGGTTGCCCTTCGGAAACCCCCCCCCCCATCTCCCTGCTCATCAACCCACCCAATCCCACTTCCCTGTCCTGGCATTCTCCTACACTGGAGCATTGAGCTTTCACAGGACCAAGGGCCTCTCCTCCCATTGATGTCCAACAAGGCCATCCAATGGTGCATATGGGGCTGGAGATATGGATCCCTCCATGTGTACTCTTTGGTTGGTGGTTTAGTTACTGGGAGCTCTGGGGTACTGGTTGGTCGAATTTGTTGTTCCTCCTATGGGACTGCAAAGCCCTCCAGCTCCTTGGATGCTTTCTCTAGTTCCTCCATTAGGGATCCTGTGATTAGTCCAATGGTAGGCTGAGAGCATCCACCTCTGTATTTGTCAGGCACTGATCCTGTCCTCACAGGAGACAGCTATATCAGGCTCCTATAGCAAGAGCTTGTTGGCATCAACAATAGTGTCTGAGTTTGGTGAATATATATGTGATGGGTCTACATGTAGGGATGTGTCTGGATGGTCTTTCCTTCAGAGTATGCCCCACACTTTTTGTCCATATCTCCTCCCATGGGTATTTTGTTTCCCCTTCTAAGATGGACCAATGTATCCATACCTTGGTCTTCCTTCTTTTTGAGCTTCATATGGTTCATGAATTGTATCTTGGGTATTCCAAACTTCTGGGCTAATATCCACTTATCAGTGTCTGTTCTCTCATGATTAGGTTACCTCACTCAGGATATTTTCTAGCTCCTTCCATTTGCCTAAGAATTTCATCAATTCTTTGTTTTCAATATCCGAGTAGTACTCCATTGTGTAAATGCACCACATTTTCTGTATCCATTTCTCTGTTGAAGGACATCTGGGTTGTTTCCAGCTTCTTGCTATTGTAAATAAGGGTGCTATGAACATAGTGGAGCATGCATCTTTAATACATGGTGGAGCATCTTCTGGGAATATGCCCAGGAGTGGGATAACTGGGTCCTCCAGTAGTACTTTGTCCAATTTTCTGAGGAACTGCTAAACTGTTTTCCAGACTGGATGTGCTAGCTTGCAATCCCACCATCAATGGAAGAGTGTTCCTTTTTCTCCCGATGATTCTCAGCACCTGCTGTCCCCTGAGTTTTTGATCTTAGCCATTCTGGCTATGAGGTAGAATCTCAGGGTTGTTTTGATATGCATTTCCATGATAACTAAGTATGTTAAACATTTCTTTTTTATTGGGTATTTTATTTTTTCTTTAATTATAATTGAAATGTTATCCCCTTTCCTGGTTTCCCCTCCTAAAATCCCTATCCCATCCCCCTCCCCCTGCTCACCAACCCCCTACTCCTACTTCCCTGTCCTGGTATTCCTCTGTATGGGGCATCGAGCCTTCTCAGGACTAAGGGCCTCTCCTCCATTCAGTGTCCAACAATGCCATCCTCTGCTACCTATACAGTTGGAGCCATGCATCCCTCCATATGTAATCTTTGCTTGGTAGGTTAGTCCCTGGCAGTTCTGGGGGTGCTGGTGGGTTCATATTGTTCCTCCTTCTATCTGGCTGCAAGCTCCTTGCCATCAGATCCTTGGGTCCTTTCTCTAGCTCCTATATTGGGGTCCTTGTGCTCAGTCCAGTGGTTGGCTGAGAGCACCCATCTCTGTATTTGTCAGGTACTGGCAGAGCCTCTCAGGAGACAGCTAAATCAGGCTTCTGTCAACAAGCACTTGTTGGCATCCACAATAGTGTCTGTATATGGGATATTGGTGACTATATATGGAATGGAACCCCAGGTGGGTCAGTCTCTGGATGGTCTTTCCTTCAGTCTCTGCTCCACACTTTGTCTATCTTCTCTCATGGGTATTTTGTTCCACCTTCTAAGAAGGACCTACGTATCCATACTTTGGTTTTTCATCTTCTTGAGCTTAATTTGTCTGTAAATTGTATCATGGGTATTCCAAACTTCTGGGCTAACATCCACTTATCACTGAGTGCATACCATGTGTGTTCTTTTGTGATTGGGTTACCTCACTCAGGATGAAATTTTCTATTTCTATCCATTTGCCAAGAATTTCATGAATTCAATGTTTTAAATAGCTGAGTAGTATTCCATTGTGTAAATATTCCACATTTTATGTATCCATTCCTCTGTTGAGAGACATCTGGGTTCTTTCCAGTTTCCAGCTATTATAAATCAGGCTGAACCTAGTGGAGCGTTTTCTGGTATATGCCAGGAGTGGTATAGCTGGGTTCTCAGGTCGTACTATGATTTTCTGAGGAACCACCAAGCTGATTTCTAGACTGGTTGTACCAGCTTGCAATCCCACCTCCACATCCTTGACAGCACTCTTGTCACCTGAGTTTTTGATCTTAGCTTTTCTGACTGATGTGTAGCTGAATCTCAAGGTTGTTTTGATTTGCATTTCCCTGATGAGTAATGATGTTGAACATTTCTTTAGGTGCTTCTCAGCCGTTCATTATTCCTCAGTTGAGAATTCTTTGTTTAGCTCTCTGAGTTCAATTCCCATCAAATACATGATAGATCGCATCCATCTGTAATAGGATCTGATGCCCTGTTCTGGTGTGTCTGAAGACAGGTACAGTTTACTCATGTAAATGAAATGAATGAATTTTTTAAAAAGTGTCTATTGTTCTAATACTTATATTATTGTTCCATTTTCACTATTGGATTTAGTGTAGATCATAAATTTAACTCTTACGTAGCATGCAGAGCATTGAAGACCATTCCTCCTGTAAAACAGAATAGAATGAAGCTCAGGGATTCACCTCTCTGACTTTTTAAAATGCTAATGGCTACAAAATGTATGTAGAGTCGATATTCTAACATGTCACTGTTGAAATTGCACTAAAAACACAAGGTGTGTATAATGATCACCATGCAATTTGATTTTAATACTTTCTAGGTTATACAAAACAGTGATTAAAGAGAAAGTGTAGTATAAAAGTAATTTCTAACCAGTGACATTAAATAGAATACTCAGTAACTTAGCTAAACCAGATGTGTCCTCAGGACAGAGAAGACCAGAAGAGCAGATAGTCCTGCCGGGAAATGCACTCTTGCCTCCGCTGTTTGATTTCAGCTATGGCAAATGCTCAGTATTATAGAAGAGCAATCTTTCTGATGTCTTTCAACACCTTTGTGACTTAGATCCAATTCCTTTACAGTAAACATTTTTACTGATTTTCACCCACGACTCTAGTGCTTTCATATGTTACCCTGCCATAATTATTAACAAACTTGTGTGTAGTTTAGAAGATTGGTAATATATACTTTTTATATTTTCTTCATGTGATGTTGTGTTTATTTCCCTTTTGTCCTTGAAGAAATGTTTTCAGAAAATAAAAATGTTGTTCTAATTTAAATAAATATTGTTCGAGGCTTGTCAATGCCAGCCCCTGCACTGCACCTGTGCTCACCATTGGTCTGGTTTTCATGAGCAGATAGTGCTCTGTGCTCCATGACATTTGACAGGTATTTCCCTTTTTTTCCTGTCAGGACATCCTGTAGTAATAAGAGAAAAAGGCCCCACAACACGGGGCTTATTCATCATTTCTTCCAATGAGACATCGTGCAAAAAGCTGAAGGAAACATTGGGTTCTAGGGAAGAAGTGGATATAAAATATCACTCAGTCCATGAAGTGGCCTGGATCCTAAAGGTAGGGAAAGTCCTTGCATCATCCGCCTTCAGGATTCCTCTGAGTCTACATGAGTAGTTTCCTTCATCATGAATTCCCTTGAGTGATAGTACATATATATGAGAGAAATCTGGCAAGGTGAAAGGTTCCTCTGCTATTGACAATGTAAGGAATAAGGACTTAAATAGAAATCCAGTCAGAATGAGCCATAATGTAGCTAAATATCTTTCATGTGATTTATTCATGTGGCCATGTGGAGGTCACTTCATACATGCATATGAGTGTCCCCTGGTATGTGTGCCTAGTCAGATGCATTTGACTACCAGGCTTCTTCATTCTCTGTCACTCTGTCCTTTTTTCTGAGAGGCAGATTTCTTTTCCTCAGTATAGAGTATAGACTCCTTCATGTATCTCTTTGTTATACATACTTATGATCGCATATCTCTATCTCATGAAGCATTGGTACCCAAATGTGGGTTCTCATGGCTGTGAAACAGGTATTCTTCAGTACTCTGCCATACCCTCAGCACCATAAAAATATAATTTGTATCTTATTATTAAAATTAAAATTCAATTACATCATTTCATTCCTTCCTGTCCCTTGGTCTGAGTTTGTTTCCAGTCAATATTCCACTTCTGTGAAGATACATGGCCAGTTTTCATTCATTGTTATTATCATGTAAATAAAAATGTGTCTGTAAATATGTTCAAACAACAAGTCCAGTATCCTCGGTAGTATATGGACTAATTGTATGAAGTTTGTGTTCACAAGATTTACTCATTCCCAGTTAGTGATGCAATCATGGATGATGCTTTGATGAGAAATTGTTTTGACAAGCCTATTATATTGTTGGACTCTCAGATGTGAAGCCTTCCCAACATGTCTAAGAGGCCCAATCTCAAAGGAGATTACCTGATTCTCTGGTGTACGATCTTTCTGACTATTTTAACCAATGTTTGGAGTCCAAGGTACAGGAGTTAGTATGCAATTTGTACACAGTTGGGCTTGTAGCCACAGGATATTTTGTTCTCTGTACCTTGAATAGCTGTGGTTTTCTGTGATACTCTCCATTCTTTACCAAGAGAACCTACTTTGATGTATGGATAAGGGCTACGTTATGTGCAGATTTTAGTTTATTTATTTAGAACAGAGTAGGGAATCATGCTTGTTTAGAGAAACAGTACCTTCTTTAGAGACCTTCTCTAAGAGCCATGACCTCATGTGATCCCATGCTTCCAGTGATAGGCATGATTTTCTGACGTTCAGAAATTAGATAATAACTGAATATGGTTGTCTTTGTTATAGCTACCATAACTGTGTATTTCTGTTATTTAAAAATAGAATTTGACCTGAGGTATTGATCTCTCAGGTATGCTAGTTTGCTCAGATGTTCAGTAGAGGCACTTTGACCTAAGAAGAGATTCTTTTGCAATCCAAGCATTTCTGAAAATCTGCTCTTAGTTTTCCTCTTTTGAAGGACAAATTTTACTGACTCTACATATCAGTCAACATTCTTCCTTGGGGAAAGTTGGGGAGCTGTGAAGAAAGTTGGAACTAAACTAAATTTTAGAGTTGACTGTGTTTTGAGTAATCTCCATAATGTATCTTATCTGCAAAATATATTTTCTATCTGTTTTTATATTTTAACAATATTGTTTTCTTTTTTTAATTTTTTTTTATTTATTTGACATATTTTTTATTTACATTTCAAATGATTTCCCCTTTTCTGGCCTCCCACTCCCCGAAAGTCCCATAAGCCCTCTTCCCTCCCCCTGTTCTCCCACCCACCCCTTCTCACTTCCCTGTTCTGGTTTTGCCCTATACTGCTACACTGAGTCTTTTCAGAACCAGGGGCCACTCCTCTGTTCTTCTTGTACCTCATTTGATGTGTGGATTAGGTTTTAGGTATTCCAGTTTTCTAGGTTAATATCCACTTATTAGTGGGTGCATACCCTCTTTTGAAACTGGGTTCCTTCACTTAGTATGAAGTTCTCCAGCTCCATCCATTTGCCTAAGAATTTCATGAATTCATTGTTTCTATTGGCTGAATAGTACTCCATTGTGTATATATACCACATTTTTTGCATCCATTCTTCTGTTGAGGGATACCTGGATTCTTTCCAGCTTCTGGCTATTATAAATAGGGCTGCTATGAACATAGTGGAGCATGTATCCTTATTACATGCTGGGGAATCTTCTGGGTATGTGCCCAGGAGTGGTATAGCAGGATCTTCCATGTTTGTGAACAATTGAAACTTTTGTTGTCAGTCAGTATTTTTAGTGAATATTTCTGGGATACATAATCTCTAATGTGTGCAAGCAAATATAACTTCTATTTTGTTGATATTGTTCACATATTTAACCACACATTACCTCCGCACTGCTGCTAATTTTTCTTTGTTATTGATCTTTTGGGTTATTTATAGCAAGTCACTGGTTATATAACTTAGAAGTCAGCAGACTTCCTTTAATAGTTCGAACAACGCAATACCCATCAAAATCCCAACTCAATTCTTCAGAGAGTTAGACAGAGCAATTCTCAAATTCATCTGGAATAACAAAAAACTCAGCATATCTAAAACTATTCTCAATAACAAAAGAAATTCTGGGGGAATCAGTATCCCTGACCTCTTCTGGGACAACATTTTATGATTTTATATAAAATTGCATGAAATTCTTCTATTAATCTAATGCCACCTTACCATCTATATGCTGATATAGCACCATATATCTCATGGCTTCCTAGCTATCACAATAAAGTCCTGGAAAATTTTATTGCCGAAAAGGTAATTAGGCATAAAATTTAAGCCTAGCTTTGAGAAGCCTTTACAATGAGATAGGAATGTGGGATTATTCTGAGAGCCTAGGTTATTTTGTTGCTGATGATGATGGTTTTGATTTTGCTTTTGTTTCATTTTGTAAAATAAGCAAAACTTTAAATGGTGTTCATCTGGAGAGGAAATGTCATTGGTGGATTGGTAAGAAAAATATAAATGCGTATTTGAGCTCAATGACTCAGTGTTTTGTCAGTTCTGATATAGAATATGCTTAGATTAAACCAATGAGAAAAATGCTGTGAAATGATCAAAATCCTGGGTACTGTGTTCAGCAATCAAGACTGAATTCTGATATAATTAGTGTAGAATGTGTGAAATTCTACTCATTTTCAATGTGGTTTATTCAACCAAAGAAAGGCAATATAAAATTAGTGTGGTTAAATATACCGTTGGCCTCTTGATGCTGGTTATGATTGGTTTAGAGAAAATATAGAGTACAATTTTCTATTTGCCTTTCAAAAACTATACTAAAATATCAAAACTTCTACAGTATTGATATTAAATGTTTATTTTGACTCTCAGTATTTGAATTTCTGAATCATTATTAATTGGCCAACTGCCCTTTGACCTGAAAGGAATATATTTTAGGACAGCATAACTGAGAATAAATATTCCTCATATTATATAGGGTCAAATATGAGAAGGAAAAAATAGGATTCAAAAGACCCTGACATGGGAGATCCATAAGTCTCCAGTTTCCTCCACATAGGCATTATTTCAAATACCTCCCAGCATAATAAACCTGAGATTGCACTGTTCCCATAGCTTCTGCATTGAGCCATCAGAGACATGGGAATGTTTCTGCTCAGATGGGTTCGCCTGTCTCTAGCTTTTTAGTTAGCCCTTGGGAACTGTGTGTAGGATGGAATCCCACTTAAATGACCAAATTCAAAGGTCATCTTCCCTCCTGTTTCTATAAGGACCCTAACAAATATGCACGGCCATGAATATGTCAAAGACATCCAAAGTTAATCAAGTGACCAATGTGTATAACATACTGGTCATCACAAGGTGAAAACTGGAAAACATCCTCATATATCAAATTGGGCTATGATGATCTCACTTGAATATCTGATCTTACAATGTTTAAATTTCTTACAAGAAGTCCACCCCTATGATTTATTAAAGCTAATATTTTCTCACAATTTTGAACTACATACTTTTAGCCCCAAGAGTTTTAAATAAAATGTTATTTGTAACCATGCAAAATGACAGAGACCCTCTGTATTTGCCCTGTTTTATCACAGATTTCCTGGTAACATTTATAATCGAAAACTCTCCAAAATTTTTCAGATTAGACATGGTTGCAGTGTGGTAAGAAACATCATTTTTTCATCCACATGGAGCAAATATTTCATGTTCCTGGATTCTCCATCTAACATCAGCAACATAAAGAATTAGAACATGGACTCAGCAGCTGCCACAGTGGGAGGACATGGACCCCTGGCCATTGTGCACTGGCGGAAAGTCCAGTGGCTCCTCTTCTCTAGGAGAGTATTATAGGTGTGTATACTTAAAACTTAGAATCATTTAGCACTTAAACTATGAATTATAACAAACAGCAATGAAATATTTACTAAACCATGTGAAGGGAAACTTCACCTGTGGGTTATAAACTCCTATTGTAAGAAATTGCCTCCATATTTTGGTACCTCTTTCCAATGATCATGAATTTATATAAGAGGTAAATCCCAGAAATGAGATTCTGTAATTACTTAAGGATGTGTCACTTACTTTGATATATAGAGTATTGATATAGATGTGTATAATACAAAGAACAACCTTTCAACACCAAATTAGGTTTTCCCTACGTAAAAGATCTGACTGCTTTGAAATTTCCTGTGTAGACCAGAGTGACCTTAAACTTACAAAGATCCATCCTCTCGGCTCAGCTTCTGAGATCTGGGTATAAAGGCATGTTCCACCATGCTTTTCTCTTATGATAGTCTTAACATAGAGCCTAATGTACCCATATGAGAGACATAGACACCATGATCTCAGATATGAGCTCTCGGTTCGGGGAGAGGGGGTAGTAGCGAGGAAGCCAAGTACTGTAGTAGAAATATAGCCAGGCAAGTTGTGTTTTGAAGTGCAGATACTGCTGATAATTTGCAGTTGGCCATTGCTGTTCAGTCAGAAAGTCACACAGGTGAACTAACATGTTGGTACTATTTCATTGTTTGACTCTAATACCTATATGCATAGCTTTCAAGGCAAACCCAGAAATTACTTTGTATACCAGAAGCATGGTCCATATACTACAAGTTATCCAGTGTCTTATCAAGCAATGCCATTATTAGAAATTTTATAATACTAATCACTTATTTTCTGTGTATTTGTGGTGAAGCATAAGGCATGCAAGCTATGAAATGGGAGGGTCATGCAAGAACTAAGTGAGATCAATTACAGCAAATAATGATTTCTCTGTATTAGATTCAGAGAAACCAGAAGGCAATATGGATATAACACTACAAGCACCTTTTCTAACTACTTTTGCACCAATAAAAAAACAAGTATTTTATAAATTTCCACCCATTATTTGTTTGGACAGAATGCTGCCTTCTCCTGTACTTATGAGTTTCATTTTGGGTTTCTACAACTGACCTATTTCACATAGATTCTGGGTACCTTTCTTCTAAGTAAATTATTTTATCAAACTGATGAATGTACAGATAACCTATTCATGAGGGTAAGATCCTTTTAAAACAGATATAAATCCCACTGAAGTTTGAGTCTTCTGATTTAAAGAAAAAGGAAAAAAGAGAAATGATACAGTATTCCCATGAGTTGAACTGATTTCAGAAAAGACCCAAACTCACCAGTTTTTAGAATGAAATGAATCTTTGGAAGTGCCCTATTGATTTTCCAACTGTCAATATCTTCAGCAGTGTTTTGACTCCATAATACTCTAGATTGTACTTTAATATAATTGCCTCTGAGATTACTAAATCTTATAATTTCAAACATTTATAGACATTTATTTGATATTATCAATTAATTAGATATACACATTGTTCTTTGATATATATTGATCTTTTTATGCTACTGGGCTATATAAAATTGGCACGTAATATGGTTTAGTCTATTTTAAATATGCTACTAGATTTCCATTGGAAATATTCTTTCACTGTTTAGGATCTATTTTAGCACTATGCCTGTGCCAGGAATTTATTGTGCATGTTAACAAGTTATCATGTTAGACACATGAGAATTACTGCCCATTCCCTAGGTTTATTAGAGTATAAGTTACTGTCATCAATGCCTGTACTCATGTAGTCAATTATAATGAGAGAAAATGTGGAGTAAATCTGTGTTTGCTCATCACTTCTACAGAATGAAACCACTGGAGAACGATTGACATTTGCTTGGGTTCTTAAATGTGACAGCATCTTTAGATGTAGACATTGGAAAATAACAAGTCACAGATGAAGGAAATAAAACTGTCAGTACTATAGTGCATAAAGAAAGCTTTCTTAAAATCACAAATGTTAGGATTCATAATAGAGGCCATGACAGACAGGAAGTAAAAGAGAAATTTGTTCTGTGAAAGAGAACTATCCCAATAGTAACTTGGAATGGCATGCTTGGGAAAGATATTCATAGGAGAAAAAAAAAAAAAGTAAGAGAACACTGACCACCAAAATGCTTTGGTGAACAGAAGTGTGATTCAGTCTTGAAGATTAATTAATTCCAAGAAACATTGATGTTTCAAAGTTGGAAAAAATCGATAGGGAATAAAATATATTTGGAAGCTAAAATAGAAAAAAAGTGAAATGTCTTCTTCATTCCTTTCAGTTGTAGCTATGCGTCCATTATTGCCATAGCTCTGGTTTACTTTAAAAGACACATTTGTACTTCAGGTGTTTGGATCTGAAATAACCGAAGTTTGTCCTTATCCCACACAGGATAAATTATCCATAATTGCGGGAAGGGGCCAAAGTTCATATCAAATATTCCGATTCGTACCAGAAAAATCACACTGGTCCCTGAGGGATAAGATTTACACTGAACTACATATTAACTGTAGTGAAGAATCTGTGCTCATAGTAGCTTCCATTTTAAAGGTAAGAACAATTTTTGCATCACCAACATTCAGCATCACTCTAGAGATGTGCTTTTTGTCCTTGAGATTGCCTGATGATGATAGTTTTCTTGAACTATGGACACATGACCTCTGAATAAGAGGCATGTTAAGTAAAATTCTTATAATCTCAAAGATTCATCACCAAAACACAGGTGAACACCTTTTCTTGGAAGTTAACTTCCTTATATATTGGAAGGGCTTGTTTTGGCATTGCAAATGTTCCCATTGATTTTATCTCTATGACTGTACCATGTCAATTAATAGCAAAACAAGAAATATAGTGCTAAAAATGTGTTTTACAAAATTCATGCCTTAAATCATACTTAACAAAAAAAAAAAAACTATTCCTAAATAAAAATAGTTCAAAATAGCTGGTCCATCACACACTTACAATAAGTTTTGAAAGATTTGAGTGTTGCCCTCTGTCCAGTAGATAAACTTAATTCTTTTCCTTCTCTACCAAAAAAAATAAAGCATCACTTTTACATTAGTGAGATATTGCCATTTTAACCCCATGTCAAATAATGAAGAATTAGCCTACCTACTTCTAAATAGTCTACCAAGCTTAAGTTACCAGTGGGCAGCAGTAAGTCTGGAGCAAATATCACTGTTTTATTTTTATTTGGGCCATGATCTGAGTTTGCCTCTCAGTAGATTATAGAGCTATGGTCCCAAACATCAAAAGAAAAGATAATGCTCTGAGAATAGGCATGGTTAATAATATTAGGCAAAGTTACTGAATGATCCATCCTTGGCCCTGGAGCTTTCAAAGTGTGTCTGGCTCTAATTGCCAGAAACCTGGGACCATGTCATGGGGAGGAAAGTGAAGATCAGTAACTGGAGGTGGCCATGAGTTTTCACAGCAATTTAAAGGTACAGGAACACCTGGGAACCTTCCATTTGTCTTATTTGTAATCCTTGGTACAACATGAAAGTTAATTGTGGTATTTCATGAGCAAAGACACTTTTCTGTCCTCAAACATGCTGCTGCTTACAATTAATTAAATAGCTGATTATTTCCACATTTTAAGGAATGGAAGTGAAACTGTAAGACCTTCTCACATGTAAAGCAGGGTGTTGAATAAGAAAGTTCACCACATTCCAAGTATGCCTGTATACAGACGTATACTTGTATATTACAACTTTATACTCTGTGATCAGAAAGACAAATTGACCCAATTATACAACAGGAAGGAGGTATTTTCTGTCGCTGCCATTGTTTAATTGTTGCTTAATTACAGAAAGAACACTTACAATTTTTGTATGTTTGTTTTGTTGGTTTTATATAGTTACTGTTTCTTTTTTCCTTTATTTAGCTGTTATTAGAATTATTGCACATTTATTTATTTATTTATTTAACATCTTGAATGCTGACCTCTACCTCCTCACCTGTTACAGAGTCTTTTCCCTTCTCCCCTGAGTGGGTTAGGGATCCCATGTGTTATCCTTGAACCTCGACACATCAACTCTCTTCAGGGTTAGCACATTTGCTCCTACTGAGGCCAGTTGGTGAAGGGCTTCCAAAGACAGCGATAAGCTTTAGGAATAACCCCTGTATTTGACTTTGTTGGTCTTCCTGTAGACTCCTAATCTCCACCAGTGCCCTGAATCCCTTCCCTAACTGTTCCATAATAGTCAAAGTGCTGTAGTCATTGTTTGCCTGTGGGTCTGTTTATCAATTTTAATCAGCTGCTGGGTGAAGCCTCTCAAAGAGCAGTTATAAAAGGATCCTTTCAGGATGGCCCACAGAGAAGCTGGCCTCCTTTGAGACAGACAGAGCTTCAGGCTATGAACTGGAGTGCAGTTCTCTGATTGCAGGTAATAGTGTGGACTGGAAACCAGGAAAAGCACTTAGAATAGACAGTAGGGTTATTTCACTGATAATGCAGCCAGAACTCTGCATCTTTGATTCTAGTTTTAGGTAAGAACACATGGGCTTCTGCCTGTAGTGTCCACCTTAGAGGCAAGTTTCCAGTTGGTGATAGGCTGAGAATATCTTAAGGAAGTAGGGTTTCAACCAGTTGTTCTTAGCCTTCCTAATCCTCTGAAATCATGCTGTGATCATCCATAACCATGACATCATTTTGATGTCATTTCATAACTGAAATTTTATGTATAATACTCCATAACTATTATGGAGTATTATGCTTACTCTATGGAATATCGATATACAGGATATGTGACCCCCCAAAAGTATTGTGGCACACAAGTTGAGAATTACTGGGCTAAACTGCTATTTTTAAACAGAAATGTTTCTCAAATACTTTCTAAAATGTACATTGATCATTAATTTTCTTGTGATTTTCCTCATTAAAAAGGATTTCATTAGAAATAGTTAAGGAAGCTTGCTTTCATCTGATTTATATGAAATTTGGCTTAGTGTCCTTAATGACCAATCTCTGCTTGGAAATTTTTCTGCTATACAAAGGTATTGATACAGTAAACACTTGGGGAACTGCACATAGTTAGAATCAATGTATTTTCAAGGTACATTGGTTTGTATTTACAGGATTATAAACTGGACCAATGTCCCATGCCAAGAGGTTTCCTTTGCTCAGACATGTATATTCACTTTATAAACCGGTGCATTTCTCAAGCAAGAGTGTTGTACCATGTCTGTAATCCCACCACTTGAGGGTCTTCTACATTATAACTGTCATGGTTTGGAAGACAGAGCATGCTACACAGTTGTGTGCAGGTCAGACTAAAGTATTTGTTTGAGTGAGACAAATTAAAAGAAGTGTGTATGTATAATACCTGTGGGTTGACATCCTAGTATTATTACCATGGTATTGTGAATATTGCACATGTTAAATATATGTCCTTGATTAGAACATGAAGCTATTACTGAGTTCCCCTTTCTCAACTATAACTACCTAGAGAAGTCTGGGTCAGGTATAGCTACTTCTGTGAATCATTTTCCTGTACAATATTCCATACAATGATTTCTTTGATAACAGGAGCTTTGTGCTCCCATTTCTACCCAGGACCTCAGCATCTCTGCCTTCCCTATAGCAGGAGCTGTTACACCTGCATTGTGTTGGGTCACTAGTGTGCTTTCTGCTCCTTGTGTTGCAGAGTGTTGCAAGAGTATTACATGGATTCATACTACAATAGATATTAAATATGTCCCCATGGTGGTTGGAAAGATGGTTTCCTTTTTAACAATACTGTTTCCATACACAGAACACACATGACCTGCAACAATCTTCATTCATTCTATTTCCAAGGAACCTGACACCTTCCTCTGGGTTGTGAAGGTAGCAGATATACATGTAGTACTGAGAAATTCATACATGATTTTCAAAGTTTCCTACAATTCTATAAGGAGAATTGATTTGAAGAAAATATTTAGGGCAATTCTTCAGCTATATATTCTTATTTATTTTGAATTCTGAATATACTGTGAGCTGGTCTACAAAACATTTATGCTGATCTTTTTTTTATTCGATATATTTTTATTTACATTTCAAATGATTTCCCCTTTCCTAGCCCCCCCACTCCCAGAAAGTCCCGTAAGCCCCCTTCTGTCCCCCTGTCCTCCCACCCACCCCTTCCCACTTCCCCATTCTGGTTTTGCTGAATACTGCTTCACTGAGTCTTTCCAGAACAAGGGGCTACTCTTCCTTTCTTCTTGTACCTCATTTGATGTGTAGATTATGTTTTGGGTATTCCAGGTTTCTAGGTTAATACCCACTTATTGGTGAGTGCATACCATGATTCACCTTTTGAGTCTGGGTTACCTCAGGGCAATTCTTAAGCTGTATATTCTTATTTATTTTGAATTCTGAATATACTTTGAGCTGGTCTACAAAACATTTATGCTGATCTTTGTATTCAGAATTTTGTAAGCAACATTAATTGTAAGACAATCAACAGTAAAATTTTCCTTTTTTATGTATAGTATTCTACTGAAGATGCCATGTACAAATTACATCCTGCTAAAACAGCTCATCTCTGTGCTATTAAAATGAAAACCTCTATGAGGAATCACTTAGACACCTACACCTTATCTGTCCGCGTAGCCCCTCATGTGCTGTGGGATCCAACTTGCTGAACTCATGATTTGGGAGTGACCTCCCAAAATAGGTAAGGGGATATGATTATTTCCTTTGGGAACAAAGTCTTCATTGTGATCCAGGAATTGGGAATGTCTCCGAAAGGTCACTGAATTAAAGGACAAACTAGGATTGCATTCTTCTGGAGTTGGAGTGTCTGTTATATAATATAATTTGTGTTCTTTTAGCACTTGCTCTTACTTCTGCAAAATAGAATCATGTATGTTTGAATTATTTCAGGTACAGTATAATGTACCTCAGTCTTTTTTCAGTAGCTCTTAATTTTCCTATGAAGCTGCATGCATTGATATTTTTATTACTTTCATTATTTACTTTATATCCTGATTGCAGTACCCTCCTCTAAGTCCCATCCTCAAAACCCCTTCTTCTGTCAGTTTAATTTTAATTTAAAACTTTACTTAATTTATATTTAATTTTTAATTTTGGGTGGAAGTTTCCAGGGGAAAGAGTAAATGTGGTCAGACTAGAAAAGGAGTGTTACTGGGTGGCATGATGAGAAATTCACAGAGAATCAATAAATACCATATGTTTTGAAAAGGAAAAAAGTTAGACAACCCAAAAAAGACAATAACAAAAGAAGAAAAGAAAGCTAGGGTTCTCTTTAACAACTAGCTTCCAGAAATAAGGTCCACAGGAAGAAAGTCGTACTAGTATTACTCAGAAAAGAGTAAGATAGGCCAAGAAATAGGTTCCTCAATTTAGAAAGTGTCTTAATTTATTACTGTTGCTATGATAAAACACGGATGAAAAGCAACCTACAGAGGACAGGTTAACACTTCACAATATACTCCTTGTTACAGTTAACTACTGAGGAATGTCAGGGCCCAAACTGAAGAGGAAAGAACTGAAGCAGAGGCTGTGTAGGAGTGCTGCCTCATGACCAGCACCCCATACCTTTCTTTATCTCAATATAACTCAAGGGTGGCACCATCCTGCAGATCTTGTCCTTACAAACTCCATTGTTAATCAGGACAATATCCCATAGCCTTCCCTAGACAATCGGCCAATCTGGTGTTGCAGTTTCTCAACTAAAATTCCTCTTCTCACCAACTTGTCTTAGTCATTTTTCTATTGCTTTAATAAAGCACTGAGATTAAAGCAGCTCATAGAATGAAATACTTATTTGGGAATTAGATATCCAGAGAGATTAATGTCCTTCAAAGTCATGACAGAGGAGCATAGCTGCAGGAAGGTAGGACAACCAACAGGAAGCAGAGAGCTGGTGGCTCTCATCTTAGGCAGCAAACACGAAGCACAGAGAGTACACTGCAAATGGCACCTGCCTTCTGTGACCTTAAATTCTAATCAATGACAAACCTCCTGTGAGGAAGCCAAGGCACTTCAAATACTCAAAAGTTGTCACAAAGATGGTGTCATATATTGTGATGCCTGCAGTTACACGGCCATCCCATTCAAAGCATCAAAATAAAACTTTGCCTCTTTCCCCAAACCCCTGCAAAAAAATCACCAGTTCAAGAAACCTTGGAAGTCATTGCTGTGATTCACCAGTCATTATGGCAGCATATCAGTTCTGAAATGTTACATTGCTTTAGTAGTTTCCCCATTCTTTGCAATATATATGAAATTTTAACTAGTTAGTTGCAAAGAACTTAGAGTCTCCATTTCAGACATAGACTTCATTTCACAGTTTCATATCTGCTTGTAGTTACTGCTACTTTCCTTATCATTTTGGACATCGATTTTTTAAAGTATGTGAAATGACAAGACAATCTTTTTTTGGCATTGTGGTGTTATAGATATCTATCATACATATCATGATTGACAACTGTGTAGATATATTTGGATAGAATAACAATATCATTGTGATCATAACCAAAAGAGGTCAGATGACATAAAGACATCAGTAAATACTGCTGGTAAGTCACCTGTTATGATAAAAAAACCATAAATGGCCACAGTGGGAAACCACAGATGCTCATACTACAGAAGTAAAGATTTCATCTGATGCTCCTCAGGTGGAAGGTCCTACAAGTTAAGAGAACTTTTAATTAGTTATCACAGGGAATGAACAATAATATCATTCCTTGATTTCATAAATTTGTAAATATCAGAACAGCATTTTAGCATATCATGGTATTAAAGCATTGGAAAATATTTTAAACAACACTTAAATTATGTGGTTATATGGATATATACATAGGTAAGCATACAGACACACATATATACATACATACATACATACATACATACATGTATGTATGACAAGGGAATTCTTTTTTTAAACCCTGTAAGAATTCCAGAATATTATGTGCTATATTTCTATCCTTTTCTTCCCATGGTCCATAAGTCATGTAGGATAACTTAGATATGAAATTATTTTTAAAAAGGTTCACTTAGAAACAATTATTTGATTTAAAAATGCACTAAACTTACTACAAGATTAAACCATGTGCCAGCAAGCTGTGCTATCCTTGTACAAAAACAATGATGTTTGAGAGATGATCTTACCAAATGCCTAGCATTTGGTATAAATATTAATTTGCATGGGATCCACCACAATACATATGTGAGAATCTTAACCTGCAATATTATTGAAATTCAGATATAGTGTTAACTCAAATAATTCTTTGTGTAGATTCTTTGTTCATAAAATATACTGAAAAACTAGTCTTATCTGAAATGGGGTGAATCTATCATCTGAGAATGTTTGTACAATGAAATTTTTATGTTTCCTTTAGCAGGGAAAAATGAAACAACTTCAACATATATCTTTTCACAATGGAAATTTCCTCATGACTGAAGAAGTTGCTGGTCATTTTATTTCAATGTTCCCTTCTACCTCCCTCTTAACCACAGCAGAAGAGATTATTACGAGAAACAACTTCAGTTTTATATTTAACCATATTGTTACATAGTTTCACTCACTATATTTATTTTATGTTGTATATTACACATTCTTATCTATTAATATTAATAAATGGTATTAAATTATGTTATTGCTTAGACTCCAATTTGTCTGATTCATGATTCTCCATAGTCTTTGGAAAATGGCATTTTCAGTATTCTCCTTCACCTCTGTTACTTAGGCACCTGTATTCCTGTGACAGATCCATGTTAGTATTTGTTTCTTCCAAAGTTCCAAAAATGGGCATTCTATGTACTGCTCAATAAATGAAAGGTAGGGATTTATCTGCCCAAATTCTTCCATATTGTCACTATAAAATACTCCCCATCGCTAAGTGTCAACTATTTAATTGTACAATAAAATCAGACTCACTCCTGTGCATTGGAGCAACACTTTTTTAAAAAAAATTAATAATAATCCTATTTCTGTAAAATGGTACTCTAGAAAATTGTTTACATTAGGAAAAATAGCTCATTATTTGAGGTCTCAAGATATCATCAAACAGCACTTGTGATGTCAGGAGGTTGTAACTAGTGAAATCCTTTACCTAGTTGAGAAGCAGAGGATGATGAATATTCATATGCAGTAAGCTTCTTCCTTTTATACATTCGACAAACCAGGAAAGGAATTGTAGAACCCAGTTACATTGTTAGTTTGCCCATATCAGTTACTTAAGCAGAGACATTAACACATTATATATATCCTGAGTTTTGCAAGCAAATGGATGAAATTAGAAAATATCATCTTGAGTGAGGTAACTCAGACACAAAATGACACAAATGGTACGTAATCAGTAATAAGTGGATATTAACAAAAAAGACAAAGAAATACAGAATACCAAAGATATAGTCCACAGAACTCAAGAAGTTAAACAAGCTGAAGGTGAGGATGGCTCAGTACTACCAGAGTAAGAAGAAAGCAATCACAAAAGGGTAGGGAAAGAACTGGGAGGGAACATGGACAGATGGGAGCTTGGTGGGGGGGAGGGGATCCTGGTTTGTTATTGGGTGACAGAAAAGGACTGAAGCCCTGAGGGCCAGCAGAAAAAAATAGTAACAGGCAACCTCAGGAAGTAGGATGTTGTGGGGGGAGCTTGCAGAATGTACCAGAGACATGCGAGGTGAGAGGCTTTCAGGACTCAAAGGGCAAGACCTCAGATGAAATCCCTACAGTAGAGAGAGGAAACTTATAGAGCCTGCCTCCAGCAAGAAGACAGGGCATCAAGTGAGGGATAGGGTTGCCATCCCACAGACAAACTCTGACCCACAATTGTTCCTGTCTGAAAGAACTGCAGGGATGGACATGAAGAGGAGACTGAGGTAAAGAAGGACCAGGGACAGGCCCAAAGTGGGATCCAGCTCAAGTGGAGGCCCCAAGGCCTGACACTATCCTGAGGCTATGGAGATTTAAGAATAAGGGTACCATCATGACTGGCCTCTGAAAGACCCAATAAGCAGCTGAAAGAGTCAGATGCAGATATTTGCACCCAAGCAATGGACAGAAGCTGCTGACTCCCATGGCTGAATTAGAGGAAAGTTAGAAGAATGAGAACAGGAGGGCGACCCAGTAGGAGAAAAAGCACTCTCAATTAACTTGGACCCTGAGGTCTCTCAAAACACTAAACCACCAACCAACCAGGCAACATACACCAGCTGATGCGAGGCTCCCCACACATATACAGCAGAGGACTGCTGGGTCTGGTTTCAGTCCGAGAAGGTGCGCCTAACCCTCAAGAGACTGGCTGCCCCAGGGGATTTAGAGATCTGGTGGGATGGAGCAGGGGGGTGTGGTGAGGGTGTTAGGCACATCCTTGTGGAGACTGGGGTGGCGGGGGGAGGGGGGGGAAGAGGTATGTGAAATGGAACAGTCAGAGTGCAGATGATGAAAATAAAATCTGGAGTGCAAAAATAGATAGATATTCTATCTATTTTCTTAGGAACCACCAGACTGATTTCCAGAGTGGTTGTAGCAGCTTGCAACCCCACCAGCAGTGGAGGAGTGTTCCTCTTTCTCCACATCCTTGCCAACACCTGTTGTCTCCTGAGTTTTTAATCTTAGCCATTCTGACTGGTGTGAGGTAAAATCTCAGGGTTGTTTTGATTTCCCTAATGATTACATTTCCCTAATGACTAATGCTGTTGAACATTTCTTAAGATGCTTCTCAGCCATTCAAAGTTCTTCAGGTAAAAATTCTATGTTAAGCTCTGTACCCCATTTTTAACAGGGTTATTTGGCTCTCTGGAGTCTAGCTTCTTGAGTTTTTGGTATATATTGGATATTAGCCCTCTGGGCTCAAAGCCAGGGCTTGAGCAGAGAAACAGGAACAAAGAAATGCATTACCTTGCCACCAGAGAAACCTCAGAGTGAGGACCCAGCTGTAGTTTTCCTCCTCCCAAGTGCAAAATGTGTAAAGTGTAAACAGAAAATAAACCTGCAGTTTTAATTGAATCATCCTCCTGCCCCCCAGGGTCCAGGGATAGACAAGTGCAGAGACAATCCTGGCTTTTCTATTGCCTACCTGCTTGTTCAACATAAGGGATGGGGTGTATCAAGAAGGGACCAGCTTCCTTTCCTTATAGGTCTAGGGTAGTACTTGGAGTCATTCATTCCCACAGCTGCCAGTGTCTCCAAAACTAATTCACTAATTGATCAGAGGCGTTGTTCACTCCTCAGCCTGACTTAAGACTAATAAACACCATCTATCTGTTGATTATGTGGCATATATATACTATTTATATAAATATATCTCTATGTAAAAAAAAGTCAGGCATTGTTCTAATCAGCCTTTATATGTGACATTGTTTTTCTTCATAGCTTTTACTATTTTGATTCCTCTGCACATGTAATATTTGAGTATTATGTGTCTACTTGATGTTCTGTATGCTTTTAATACTTTCACAGGTATCTGTTATTTTGGGAAATCTGTTTTCTGACAAATCATATACAAACAGTTAATTCATTGTATTCAATAGAGTCAGTAGACACTAAGACTTATCTAAGGTCTCTAGGTTTTAGTCTTGAGTGTCCCTCCTCTCAGGTCTCTGATATATTCTAGAGGTTCCCCTCAACTTCCAACTTCCCAAGGTTGCCTGTTTGCATTTTTTTGCTAGCAATCAGCATCTCATTTCCTCTTTCCTGGTTCCCCTCCCTGAAAGTCACATAAGCCCTCTTCCTTCCCCTGTTCCTCAATCAAACCCCTCCTGCTTCCCTGTCCTGGTATCCCCTACACTGCTGCATCGAGCTTTGCCAGGACCAGGGGCTACTCATTCTTTCTTCTTGGACATCATTTGTTATGTGAATTGTGTCTTGGGTATTCCAAGCTTCTGGGCTATATCCACTTATCAGTGAGTGCATACCATGTGGGTTCTTTGGTGACTGGGTTACCTCACTTAGGGCGATATTTTCAGTTCCACCTTTTTTGCCTAAGAATTTCATGAATTCATTGTTTTAATAGCTGAGCCGTATTCCATAGTGTAATTAGGCCACATTTTCTGTAGCCATAGTTCCATTGAGGGACATCTGTGTTCTTTCCATATTCTGTCTATTACAAATGAGGCTGCTACGAACATAGTGGAACATGTGTCCTTATTACATGCTGGGGAATCCTTAGGGTATATGCCAAGTAGTGGTAGCCTTTTTAACAAATGGTGCTGGTTCAACTGGAGGTCAGCATGCAGAAGAATGCAAATTGAGCCATTCTTATCACCTTGTACTAAGCTTAAGTCAAGTGAATCAAGGACCTCCACGTAAAACCAGACAGACGGAAACTAATAGAAAAGAAACTGGGAAGAGCCTTGAGCACATGGGCACAGGGGAAAATTTCCTGAACAGAACACTTATAGCTTATTCTGTAAGATGAAGAATTGACAAATGGGAATTCATAAATGTACAGTTTCTGTAAGGTAAAGGACAGTGTCAATTGCACAAAATGGCAATCAACAAATTGGGAAAACATCTTTAACAACCTTACATCCAACAGAGGACTAATATCCAATATATACAAAGAAATCAAGAAGTTAGACTCCAGAGAGCCAAATATCCCAATTAAAAAGTGGAATACAAAGTTAAACAAAGAATTCTTACCTGAGGAATATCGAAAGGCTGAGAAGGACCTACAGAAATGTTCAACATCCTTAGTCATCAGGGAAATTCAAATCAAAACAACCCTGAGATTTCCCTTCACCCCAGTCAGAATGGCTAAGATCAAAAACTCATGAGACAGTAGGTGCTGGGGAGGATGAGGAGAAAGAGGAACACTCCTCCACTGCTGGTGGGAGTGCAAGCTGGTACAATCACTCTGGAAGTCAGTCTGGTGGTTCCTCAGAAAACAGGGCATAATTCTTCCTATCCTTGAACAGGTATTATTACTGATGTCTGTCTATCTATCTATCTATCTATCTATCTATCTATCTATCTATCTATCATCTATCTATCTATCTATCTATCTATCTATCTATCTCTCTCTCTCTCTATCTCTCTATTTACCTATATATATCATCTATCATGTCACACATATTTTTATGAAAATATGTTATTTAATAAAAATTCCTATGTTTCAATGATGGTTAAAAGATTACAATTTTAAAGCCTATATATAAGTAAATAGAGATAGATAGATATATCATCTATAAAGTCACAAATATTTTTATAAATTATGTTATTTAATAAAAATTCCTATGTTTCAATTGATGGTTAAAAGAATACAATTTTAAAGCCAAATGACTTAAGGACATGAAATGCACTTGTCACTTTGTCAGTTATAGATGAGCCTTTGAATCTTGACATCACAATGGCCTGTCACCCTGGCTGCTAAAGAATCCTCAGACTTCAGTGGTTGGCTTACCAACTGCAGTCTTCAGTTTGGTATTTAGTGCCAAGAAGGAAAGTGATCATTTCACATCCATTGATTGGTTCTCGATTCCAGACTGCACTGCAAATGTATGTATATAATAACTAATTTGATTCTTGTGATAGTCTAATGGAATCAGGAAATGTTCTATCTTGATTCTCCAGATCTAGAAAACTAGCTTTTAACTTGGCAGTCTCTTAATGGAGAGTTACTCAGTAGCAATATTCAGTACCAATTCTGTGGGAAGCCATTAGAGACCCTCACTTTGGCTGACAGGGCTAAGGCCCTGAGAAAAGCAAACAAGAGTCTCTCCCATGGGTATTGGTTTAGCCATTGTCTCGATATAACTGCAGAATGATCCTGCCTGCGTCAACATCGCCGACTCATCAAGATAACCTCCTCATCTCCTGTCGTAAATGCCAGAAATACCTCTGCCCCTCTTTGTCCTTGCCTTGGGGTACTCCCCTCCTGGAAGCCTTAATACCTGGGTACCCCAGAACAATAAACGAGGCTTTGACACAACCCAGATTGGCATGTCTTTCTTGGTGCTTGGCCTCCCTTCTCTCTCTCCCCCCCTTTGACCCTCAGGTAGCACCCCTTCGGAACCCTGGAATAACTGACCCGCAGGACGGGTTACACAATTCTCTAAAGAAACAAAGTTATTAAGGAGTACTATGCTTTTTGTTTCCAGGAGAATGCTTTCTATAAGTCTTCAAAAAATACCTACCATGAACATGAGACAGGAGTATTTTCTAGACTATCAAATTTGTTTTTACCCATTAAAACACAAACTTTTCTTGTAAACTGGTCAAACTTCAACCTAAAATTTATGAATGCTTCAGTATTCCCCAAATTGTTATTTTTTCCTAAATACATTGTGTTTTTTAAAAAGTTTAAAAGATTTAATGTTAATTCATAAAAAGGAATTATCTTCCACATATGTTCATTTACTTTTAATATTTAATATCATGAAACTGAATTGGTATTATTTTTGTAAAATTTCTTTACATTGTTGTTTGATGTGTGTGATAACCATTGACTACTGTTCCTCCTGACTCCTCTAATCTCATGGCTCACAAATGCTTTCTACATAAAAGCTGGTGTCTATCTACATATTCTTTGAACAATATGTCATATGTTTTGAACAGTTTGATATTCACATAATATATTTTAATATTTAAATTATATGAGCAAGGTAGAGTAATGAATTACCGAAAGAGTAGCTATCAGTATATATATGGTTGTAAAAATATGTGATTCCTTACAAAGATGTATGGCTCAAATTTAAAGCCACTAAGTGTAAGGGAAAGAAATGTAGGTGTCTTTTTGTCCATTGTCATGGCCCTTAGAATACTGACATCACAATAGTTCTTCATCTTGACTGCTACAGAATCCTCGGACTTCAGTAGCTTGACTACCAACCTTAGTCACCAGTTTGCTATTCAGGACTAGAAAGGCAAATTTTGAGTTTATTCAAAGATTCTCCCTTCCAGGCTCCACCAAAAAGGTATTTTTTTAATAGGTAATTTGTTTCTCATGATAGCCTAATCATATCAGGAAGTGTTCTCTCTTTATTCCTCTAGATCCTATGAACTAACTCTCATCTCTGTAGTGGTTTCTTGAAAAGGTAGACATTCAAGCCATATTCGGTGCCAATCTTCTGTAGAAACAACATTATTATGTGAAGGGAGGTATGCTTTAAGCATACAGGAGAACAATTTCTGTAAATCTTACCAAAAAAAAAGTGTCCAGGTTATGCTTGAGTATTGTTTTATATGCAACCCAATTGTTTTAACCACCATGACTACAAATACTTTTAAAAAGAATTGGTCATTCTTTTTTGTAGACCCTAAACCTAAGAACTCCCTGGTTTTCTTCAAATTGCTATAGTTACAACACATATTGTGTTCTTTGGAATATATTTCTGAATATTTGAACATTAATTCTAATTAGACAGGAACTACTTTCCAGACATGTTAATTTCCTTTCAGTCTGTCCATCACAAAATTTAGTTGCTATTATTTTGTAACATATCTTTACATTAGTGTTTGAATTATGCGTTGACAACCATTGGCTGCTGTTCCTCCTAACTTTGAATCTCATGGGTCTCATAGGCTTTTCACATAAATGCTGGTGTCTCTCTACATATTCTTTGAAAGACGTCTTATGTTTTGGCGAGAATTATAGTCACTAAATATATAATTTTATTATTTGTATTGTATGAGCAGGGTAGAGAAAAGAAACCACCAAAAAGTAGCCACTTCACTATTATAGGGAAGGAGGTTATTACGGATTAGATAAAAAATGTTCAGAGGCATGTTTACAGCCAATTGAAGCTTGATTTTATGACTGATGTCTAAGAGAGAACAGACAATATCAAGGTAGAATATTGGACATACCTGGGGGAGTGAGAGAAATATTGCCTTCATAAAGCAAAGTGTGCTTCTATTACATTTTGGGAGTTATCTTAGTGCATAAGCTGATGGAGATGTTTGGGAAGGAATGGAAATCTAAGGAAAATGAATAAAGTTTACTTTTACTTCCTGTTCACGTTAAATAAGGGCAAGGGTGGCTATTGGCTCCAGAAGCTTGCTGTGGCGGGGTCGCTGAGACTCTGCGTGAGCCCAGTGACAGGTCCGAGCCTGTGGAAGGAGGTAGCTGCTGGCCACCTCTGCCCAGCCAGCAAGGTCTGGGTACGCTCGCTGCCCAGCGCGCCTGGCTCTTAGGCCACCGTGGAGATGTCATCCCACTCCTTGTCCCAGTCATCTTCGCTGCCTTGGCTGGCCTGGTGACCTCCAGGGAGCTGCTGGGGTGATGTAGGGTGCCCCCGCTGGAAGGAAAGTCAGCGCCCTCCAAGCTGTTGGAAGGAAGGCACTGCCTGCGGCCGCAGCAGCAGCTGCAAGGCCGGCAGAGGCTCTAAGCCTCTGGCCTGCGCGTTGGCGGAGTGGGCAGAGCTCCTGGGCCCCTGTTGCCCGGTAGGCCAGGCTCGGGCGTGCGGATCACCCAGAGGAGGCCCGGGAAGAGACCGCGGTGGCCGCGGCTGCTGATCCCTTAGAGCCAGCCCTTCATGTCCTGCTTGCTGCACGACCTCAACACCTCATGCTCCTGCAGTGAGATCTCAGGGGGTTCTCGGACTTAAAGCCTTAGAGCGCCTGGGCACGCAGCGCCATGTTCCCAAGCCTGGCGCCCCAGCTCGGGCCAGGCCGAGGGCCCTGCGGTCAGTTTGGAAGGCAGTGCAAGGTCCACTTCCTACTCCACTCTTGCCCTCTGTGCAGATCTGCTCTGCTCTCAGCAGCGACTGCTGCTCAGGCCACAGGGCCTCCCTACGAGGTTTTCTTACCACTGGCCCCATTCCATGTCTGTGCCTAGATGAGTACAGAAAGTGAATCTCTAAGTGTTCTTTTTGCAATGCTTACATTCCATTCCACATCTTTCCCAGACACACACTTTTTCTTCATTTCTGTTAGAGCCTTTCCTATTATTCTAACCTCTCGTTGCTTATTGATCTAAATGAAGACAAAGATTAGGTCTTTTCATATCAGAGCTGGCCCTGTACACATAGACACAACCCATTCCCCAGACCGACTTGCTGCTGGACAGTGCAGAGTTGTAAGTGAGGTGGTACTATCAGTATAGGACTAGGCTGAGGGGCCAGGTCATCACTTGTTAATGTTCCTAGATCAAAGCATGAGGAGGACACAATGCATTCTGATCTCCAATGCTCTCTAGAGTACAAATTAATTTATGAACAGTATATGAGGCTCCAGATATGTCTCAGTACTAAAAAAAAAAATCCACATTCAATCTGGATCCTATTTGATCTAAGCACCTATATGTTTGCACATAAGTTCTTTGCTCAATTTCTAATTTCCTCCGGTAATCTTGGCTCTAGTAATGAATTCATATACCTACATATAGACCAAAAATCACATGCACAAGGTCTTCTGAAAAAAAATAGAAATCCGTGAACATAGAACTCTGTAACTGTGTATCTGCTCATGAGCCTGCCTGGGTTTCCTCAGTCTTGATGCAAGTACTGAAGGGGAGGTGGGGTGGGGGATAAGGCAAAGAAACTATGGGGAAATAGAGAGTGTGGAGTTCTAATGGAAGATTAAAGTCCCTGAAAACCCCAAGACAGCAAGAGAAGGAGAACATGGAATATTTTAGCCAGGTGTGTATGGACTTCCTACTCAGCCATTAGCTCTCAAGAGAAAGAATAATAGTATCTATGTTGTAGACTCTGAATGTGTTTTCTGGGGAGAACTTGTGACTACAAGTTGAGTGAGGACCTGTTGGAGATAATGGAAGATAGAAAATCTTGCCAATTTTCCTATTGTTTAGCGTCCTGAGCATAGGTCCCTCAGGAATTGCACTAGGAGTTTAGTGTGACTGGGATAAACTATGTATATATGTTTTGGGCTCAGTTAAATGCAAATTTTAAACAGTGTCTGAAGGAACATGGGATGCAGAAATTCAGCAATGAAGAAGGAACAAATGTTCTGAACTTCATGATCGTTTAGGTAGAAAGTTGCTAATATCTTTCCTTTCATTTTCACTAAGGTTCAAGGTAATCAGATAAGTCACCCAGAAGACAAAAAGTATGCTATTCTGCCTTACATCTCAAGTCCTGCTTCTTGGGATAGAGACAGAAATATACCCAGGCATCTAGGCAGTTTGGATTACATAGTTAGACCTGATCACAAGTAAAGCCAATTCTAGAGAGGAGAGAAGGGCTGTGCTGATATGTTGGTGATTCTCCATCCACAAGCAAAGAACCTCTCAGGTGATTTCATTAACAGATTTAAAGAGCAGTTTATCCTCCTTGCTGCTGGCATTTTCCTGTTAGCATAATAAGAGCATTTGTACTCTAGGAGGTGTCAGGTACAATGACATTCCTGAATGACAATCCTGCAGTTTTTGAGGTAGGATATCCATATAAGGCAAGCTAGCCACATGATTTTCTTGCCTCAACCTCACTGAGCTTTGAATGACAGTGATGTTGATGTTCTATTTAGACCAGAGTTAATGATATAGCATGCTCAAGTTCTGGAGATCCAAACCCCACAAATCACCAATATAGCTGCCAGAAGCTAAAAGATACTAAATAGTTACGCAAAGGCACAGGTGACAATAAAGAAATATTCATTGCTCACAGCCTGTGTTGCCGTGATCTCTTAGGCGACTTACCTTTAAATGGTCAAGAGCGATTCCGAGGGAGCAGCTGGATGGAGTTCTCCACAGACTGACTGGAGCCAACTGAGGAGACAGAAATTCTAAGCTGAATGAAGTAAGTGGCATGCCTGTCACTTACTGTTGAATGCCTCTCCCTTCTCTGCCTTTTGAGAGCACTATGCATCTACCTCCAGCTGTGACATGGCTTTCTTGATAGATGTACCAGGCTGAAAGACTGGTCAACACACTGGTCCTGCAGTTGGCATTCCAGGACCCTTAGCCATTTTATCCAGAGATATCTGAAAGAGAACATGATTGGACAGTGGTTGATGGAAGTCCAGGAAAAGGAGGAAGCAGTGGATGCCACAGTTATCATGAACTAACATACAAGAATGGTTTCATGGTGACTCAGGGCAGCTTCTCAAGTGTACAGTAGAGAAAATGGCCATACAATTGAAAAAAACCATTTTGCAGTATGTGTGTCTACATGTGCCTCTCTGTCATGGGAGGTTTCTCCAATTGTGTGTGATACATGAGTATGTACAGAGATGAGGGTCTCCATGAGTGAGAGATTATGCTTGTAGATGTGAGCATTCATACATGTGTACTTAGTTCTGTGTGGGCCTCCTCTGCCTCTATGCATGCAGCACAAACAATAAATCAAAGACTTTGTTCTCAGGGGCTCTATTGCTGCCCTGAGAACCTGTTACCAAGGCTTAAAGGGTATTTGAGCAAGAGAGAGATGTGAGAAGGCTGGGCTACACTTGTCAGGCAAGAAAGTCAACTGTGTTTGGAAGGGGGATGGAAGCTTCCTTGGATTCCTCTATGTAGGAAACCATGAGATTGTCCATCAGTTTAATCATCCATACACCCAAGAAGCTGCATCACATACTGTTTTGCAGGTGTGTATTGTTGTGAGCATAGGTGAAAACAGGGCTTTTCACAGAGCAGCTCCCAGGATAAATAAAACATAGATTTCTGGATAGGTCAAAGCTGTAGGCATTTTGATTGGATAGCTCATTTCAACTTACTTCAAGTTGTACAACAATCTACCTACCCGTTTGGTTCTCACTGTTTACAGTTCTGTTCCCTATCTTCTGGTTCCATCAGTATCTTTTCATACTCCTGCATCTGCTTTTTTCCCCTCTGTCTGTCTCCTGCCCTGGTCAATCCCAGTAGTTTATTTTTTTTGACTTGCCTATTAGCTGTCAGATATTTATAATTAGCAATCAGCAGTAAGACAGTGCCAGAATATCTCTTGGGTTGCCACCAGGCAAAGACACTCATGTTTTGAGCAGCTAGAGATCAACAAAATGTAAAATCCAAAAACAGTGATGGTTCAGAAATGACAGCATCAAACTCCTGCCATCACTTAGCTCTTTGTCAGTACAGATTTAACAATTGAAAATACAGAGATGCACCTTCATATACAGTAAGGAATGTCACCTGAACAATGGGTGGATATGTGCACACAGCATGCAAATGTGGAGGTCGGAAGACTATTTCTGATGTTGCTCTATGTTACCTTCCACTTTCTTTTTTTTATTCGATATATTTTTTATTTACATTGCAGAATTTAATTGACAGGTGTCTGATCTATACAACTGCAAGTGTGAACTGTCCCAAAAGCTGTAGCCTGGGTGTGGGATATGTTCTTCTAGATGGGCTGCCTTGTCTGGCCTCAATGGGAGAGGATGAGCCTGGCCCTGCAGACTTGATGTGCCAGGATGGTGGGGTGGTGGTACTCAAGGGGGCCCCCACCTGCTCAGAGGAGAAGGGAAGGAGAAATGGGGGAAAGGGCCATGGAAGGGGGTTACCATAAGGGGGATGTGAGCAGAATGTAAAGTGAGAAGGTTATAAAATATTTAAAAATCACTCATGTGCATGCGTGTGTGTGTGTGTGTGTGTGTGTGTGTGTGTGTGTATGTGTGTGTGTGTCTCCAACACAAACACACATCGCTATCTTTCTAATCAGGATCTTCCACATTCCCAGGATATGGTAAAGAACAAAAGGATATTTATTACCAGTGGACTCCCTAGGGTCCTCCCATACTTCCTAGCGTGTTCACACAGACCCCTCATCATCATTTCTATTCTACGTGTAAAGAAATTGGCTTCCATCAGGTCTGAGTCACTCAGAGCACTACAGTTCCTTCCTGGCCAGAAGAAAACTGTCTCAGCTGGGAGCATAGCTCAGTTCGGAGAGTGCTTGTCTAGCATGCATGGAATCCTGGGTTGGATCTGTAGAATGACATAAATCAGATGTGGTAGCTCCTGTGCTGATACCAGCACTCAGGGGGTGAAGGCAGGGACCAAGGTATTCAAAGGCTCTTGAGGGTAGTCTGGGCTATGTTGAGATACTATCAGACTCCCTTTATCTCTTATCCAATTTCCCCTACCTCTCATCCTTGGGATCTCAATTGAATGAAAGGAGGTATGAGGAAAAATGCAGGAAAATGAGGACAAGTCGTCCACATGCCTAGAAGCCCACGGCCTTCTCTAGGTTCAGTAGACACTGCAAAGCCAGACACAAAACTTGACCACTTAGTATCACTTGGTGAGAGGAGAGCTCTGGGTTCAGAGGCAAGTATGTAAATAGACTTGCAATAACAATTCCAACTCTAAATATGTCCTGCGTTCCAGGCACTACAAACGCCATGTATTCACAGAGTAAAGTCAATGCTCACACAGCCCTGTAAGAAAATACTTCTCTCTGTGTCAGAGAGGAAAGCAAGACTTGAAGGGATTGGTGAGCACCCCCTAAGGCCACTCAGCTCCAATGGGATGGAAATAAGGCTATGTATCCATGGCCAACCATCCACGTCCCTAGAATCCTGCACAGGCTCCAAAAATACAGGGCTGCCTGCTTCCCTCCCACTGGTTAGATTCTGCATACTGACACACTACCGCTGAATGAAGTCAACAAAAACCAGGGCATTTCAGCCCAGCTCTGAAAGGGTAATTGCAAAGCAATGTGTCCTGTGGGAAACTGGAAGCTCCTGGCATGGGTGACTGGGGCAGGTTTCTAGAAGAGTTAAGGTGACAAGGGCATAAACAAACAGGGGTGTAGTGCATGCTAACATGCACAAGGCCCTGTGTTTAAAACTAACAATGGGGGTGTAGTGTTTGCTAACATGCACAAGGCCCTGTGTTTAATAAGTAGCAATGGGGGTGTAGCGCTTGCTAACATGCACAATGCCCTGTGTTTAATAACTAGCAATGGGGGTGTAGCGCTTGCTAACATGCACAAGGCCCATGTTTAATAACTAGCAATGGGGGTGTAGCGCTTGCTAACATGCACAAGGCCCTGTGTTTAATAACTAGCAATGGGGGTGTAGCGCTTGCTAACATGCACAAGGCCCTGTGTTTAATAACTAGCATTGGGAGGAAGAGAATAAAAGAATAATACTGGACCATATATAACACACCCCGAAGCCCTCTGAGAGCCCCCAGGCAGTATGAATAGCATGTCAGCTTGGGACAGGACCTCTACTATATTTGACCTGCACTATATTGAAGCCAAGGCCCAAGGTCATGCAGCCCCCTCCAGCAAACCTGCATCCCAACCCAGAAAGACCTTCCTTGCTTCTACCAGACTGGCTGAAATGTTATTTACTATCCAGAGGGGAGAGTTTCAAATGCCTGCAGAAATCTCTGAGTAAATCCGATTACAGTTAAATGGGATTTGCTTTAAAGGAAGATATCAGAAGAGCAAAATGCAATGAAGTAAAAGAAAGGAAAGGAAAAGAAGACATACACCAACTACCAGGATGACAGGGAGGATCAGGATGACAGGGAGGACCAGGATGACAGGGAGGACCAGGATGACACAGAGGACCAGGGTGACAGGGAGGACCAGATGGCAGGGAGAATCATGACAGGCCACATGCTGGGCTGCTACAGGAGCAAAGGAACAGCTTAAGCTTTTGGGAGGCAGTGCACTCAAGAGATCCCTGTGTCAGAGGTCCTGCTGGAGGGAAGGAGAAGTGGCTGCTTGGTAGAAGGAGTCAAGTTTTCCTGGTTCCTTCTGCCTAGAAGAGCACTAGGAACTTCAAAGGCCACCAAGCTGGCAAGGAAATATCATGTTGTGCACATAGAGGTGTTATCAAACCAGGCTCTGCCAGTGTGTTACATTTGGCAGCCTTTGGACCCCAGTCTAGAGTCTCAAGTATGCCCTCCTACCCCTGGGATAGGCCATTTCTAATCAGTTCTCTGGATACCAAAAGAAAACAGAAAGTTAGCCCAACTCTTTCATGTTAAGAATAAGGAAACTGTCACCCATCTTGGTGGACCCTGGGTGGCTTGGTTCAGTTACACCTTTCCTAGTTTGAAAAGCAGACAGACTTATTGAAGAAAGTTTGAGAGGAATAAAGACATATAAAGAATTTGAAAGTCACTAGCAATCATCTTTCTCCCAAGATAACCCCCCTGAGATTAAACACTGGGGATATGTCTGTCTTCATTCTTGCTGGACAAGATGTGGGTGGGTGGACAACTGCAGCCCTACCTAGCTTGTCTTCATTTACTATTCTACCTTAAATATTTTCTGATGTCACTAGAATTTTATTCTTTTACAGTGAATTGTGCTAGGGGCTCTACAGATGGCTCAGTGGTTAAGAGCACTGGTTGTTCTTACGGAGCTGCTGCGTTCAATTCCCAGCAACTGCTTGGTGGTTCACAACCATCTATGATGGAATCTGATTCCTTCTTCTGACATGCAGGTGTACAGGAAGACACAGCACTCATATACACAAATAAATAAATCTTTAAAAAGAACACTATTTTTAAAAACACAAAGATTAAAACAATAAAACCTAAGAGATTTAAAACATGTTAGGGAGGCAGAGCATAAGGATGAATGCCAAAGTCTGACCCAGGACTGTGCTCACTTCTTCAATGAAGAGCTCGCAATCTTAATAGGCAGTCAGGAATAAGATTGGGGGGATACTGAGTCTCCACCCCAGTGACTGGGTAAATGGAGAAGTCAAGGAGTATCTTATTTAATGGCTGCCCTAGGCTCTGACTAGATGACAAGGAATTCAAGCTAATGGCACACTGTAGAGACCAAGTTAGCTGAACAATAGAAAAATTGCAGGGCTGTTTGGTCCCAACAACATGAAATTAATTTATCAATGTGGCTTATGTGGCACTGGAGAGATAACATCCCTCTGTAAAGGATGGTTTCTTTCACACCTTATTTACATCTGAATCTCTTGGCTCCAGGAATCCTATAAAGGCCTGAGCCAGAAGGATGGGGAGCTGCCAGGGTTACCACTAACCAGCTGGAGCACAGATCTGAACTCAGAGAGCCTGTAATCCAGGAATCAATGGAGATCCTGCTTCCCAATCTGACATGTGACAATTTTACATCCTCCTCCTCTTGCAAGACCCTGCCTCCTGTTTGGGGAAACTTTGCCAAAGGCAGAGTCTCCTCCATTCCTGTGTCTCCTTCTGGGGCAATGTTTACAAATTCAGGGTCCCCAGAGGCAGCAATCCTGTGAAAGCTGGCAGCCCCAGGGCTCCTTGGAACCTGCAGCCCACTCGAATTTCAAAGAAACTCAGAGGGCTCTGCTGAGCTATTTACCTGGATGGCTGGGGGAAGGGGCACTCAGCAGGACTGGGAGTCCTTCTCCCTGGCCTCAACTCCTGTCTGCTGCCTCTGCCTTGCTTGTAGTGCCACAAAGGGTCCTCTGGTTTAGGGTGGTTGAAAACTCAGGGTTCTAATTCCAAGCATTAGACTTAGACATTGGGCAATTTCTGCTTCCCACTGCTCTTCTCAGCCGGGCTTCTCTCTAGCCGGGGACAAATCTTTTTGCTCTAGTGGGCCTCAAGTTTCTTATCTGTAAGACATGGGACCTAACATAGGAGAGCACTGTTAAACTCAGTGTCCTGTGGCATAGCCTGGTGGAGAGTAACCACCCACACATGACCACTGCTACTAAGAGCAGCTCTTACTGAGAGCTCAGTAACTGATCACAGTATCAAGTATTAGATAATTGATTACAGGAAAAACTACATAGATGATTATAGTTTATCATTTATTCAACTTAATGTATCCCAGAACACTGCTCCAACCCTGTCAATTAGATATACACCAGTCTGTTTACAGATGGGAAAACTGAGTCTAAGAAGGACCTTGATTTCATACAATCTGACTTTTGAATATTAAGGTGACTGTGTATATCCTTCTGTATGCTGTGGATAAATAAATATAATTATGTGCCTAGATTTACAGGCACACATAGGTGAATATATTACTATTGATACATTAATAATAAAATAAGAGGCTGGACATGAAATCAGGGAGGTTCTCAAGGCTTTATTTCACACCCTTCTAGTTCCATGGGTGAGAACTACTCTGGCTGGGAGTGCAGGGAAGGCTGGCATGATACTCATGAGGATAGTGTTTGCAGAACAACCAAGCCTCAGTCAGATCTCTAATGGAGAGAGAGGCTTTGGTGGGAGGCTTTGGTTTCTCCCCAATCTGTTCCCAAAGTACTGGCCTTCCTGGGGGCTGTGTCCCACCCTTTTTCCAGGCACCCTTAGCTTTCCCACATTGATAGGGGAGGAGAGGGCTGGGTAACTTCTCTAAGAGCTTTAGGGTATCAGAACTCTCTTCAGTTACAAGAGAGGGTGTGTGGTGGGGAATCTAAAGAGCTGGTCAGCTAGAGTTGGCAGCCGAGATTGGGAGTCGCATACCTGGGTGGGGAGTCCTAGGTTTTCCTGGGCCTCCATTTTACTGTCTCTGTGAATCTGTAGTCTTCACTGCCCGTGGCCCCTTCCTCTTCCTACACTTGTTGTGTCTCTTGCTCGTAGATGTATCATCTCTCTCCTGTAGGAAAAAGCCATGAGCATGAGAGATGACAATCATTGTCCTCCCATGGAGACAGCTGGAGAGTCCAGCACAAACATTGCTGGACAAACCCTATTGCTACTGCCCTATGGTTGTATGGACTTGCTATATCATAGAACCTCTTTGGCCTCAGTTTCTACTCCTGCAGTGGGGTTAGCTAACTTGTCCTTTCCTGCAGGGTCTCGGGACATTATTAAGTGGGTGATGTGACCGACCTCCTTCATAGGCTCCGTGAGGAGTCTAATACTATTTTGGTTGTTTTTGTTTCTGGATGTCTGAGAGGACTTGAGTTAGGCAGAAGATCAAGACTTTGAACCATAAATCAGGAAAATGAAGTGGAGGATAATTTGGGCTAGATTAGTTTTTTCAGAGGAAGAACTTGACGGACAGATGAATAGATATGTCCCCGCCCAGTGAGCTAGGAGACAGGGTTTCTGGAGACTTGCTGCCCTAGGTCTCCTCCCAATGCCCTTTGGTGTCTGCACCTGAGGCTCAGGGATTGCAGTGGCAGGAAAGATTCGTGATTTTTTCTGGAGAGAGAAAGGAGACTCAAAGTCCTAATACAGGCTTCCCGAAGCAGTAAATTGTGTTGTGTGTCCTCTCCTAAGTGTTCCTTGGGCATCCCTGTCTGAGGTTGCAGTAAACAACCTTTAAAGCCTCTGGCTTATTGCTTGCCCAGATTGTCTGTGTGTAGACTCCTGGTGGCCACAAGAGGGCAGCATGGTGCACGAATCGATTCTTGGTGGTTTTCCCCAGGGAGAGCTGGAGCTGGGAGAGTGGCAAGTGGATTGCCAGCCTGGGCTTTTGGAGCCTGCCAGGAGTCAGGGCTAAGCTTCTGGCAGGGAGGGCTTCTCTGTAGAGCTGTCCCTACTCTGGTTCTATCTGTGTGGTCTGAGGACACCCCAGTACAGCCACTACCACACTGTGGCCTTTGATGGCACTGAACTGTGGGCATCTTCAGTGGAGAGATGCTTTGGGACAGACATTGAGCAATGATAGGAGAAGTGTGCTCCTTCTGCACAAGCTAGCACAGATTTTCAGGGGTTTTGTTATTACTGTTCCAGTGTTTTACTCACTTATAAAAAATATTCTTATAATTGAAAATATGACTTCATGTGTGTGAACGTTTTGCCGGAATGTACGCATGTGTGCCACGTGCATGCTGCTGCTTACTTAGACAGAAGAGGGTGTTGGACTGCCTGGTACTGGAGTTACAGACAGTTGTGAACTAGTATGTCGACAGTATAAATCAAAACCAGGTCCTTCGGATGAGCATCAAGTGCTCTCAACCACTGAGCCACATCTCATCTCAACCATGTGTGTGTGTGTGTGTGTGTGTGTGTGTGTGTATGTATATATATACATATACATTTATATGCAATATATGCAGTGTATTGTTATTGTAGCAATTCATGCAATGCAAAATTGGCCTTTATAGTGTTTAATGGCACTTAAGCCATTACAAGGCCATTTAAACACTTCTTTGTAGTTCCAAGTCAGTTTTAAGCCCATATCCATTAACTGCAGAGTCTCCCTCTCTCCTCTAGAATTACCCATCCTGGGTCTTTCTCATGAATGGAATCTGTGAATCTGGTGTGTGCCACCAAACAGGACATTTTTACAGCTCATCCACCTTGCAGCATGAATCAGAATTTAATTCTCTTTCACATTTGAATAATATTGCATTATAAAAAATACCACAGGCTTATGCAGTCATCAGATAACAGGCATTTGTTTTCCCATCCTTTATTATTTAAAATAAGGCTGCTATAAACACGCCATTTGAGCTGTGGTTTGAATACACATTTTTTATTATTTCATGTACATACCCGGAGTTCTGCTTGTCTTTGAAGGATTTGAAAGAACATAAAACAGCAGAAGAGGAGGAAGGGTCAAAGTAAAACTGACCACTACAATGAAACAAAAGAGTGCATGTTCACAGCGGTGCATAAGGACCCAGCTCTACCGACAGTGCTAAGCAGACACTTCCAAGCAGCTAAAGTGAAAAGAGAGAAACCTGTTACATGAAGCCACTGGTAGAGATAAACATTTTCCTGTCATTAAATCCAGAAGGACATCTATCTAACATGGATCCTTGTAAGAAGACCATGTGTGACCATGTGGAAAATGTATTCTGCAATAGAAAGAAATGTGCTTCAAATGAGCGGATTTGGACTTTTTTTCTTCATCTACTCCATATAGATCACAAACACAGTTAAACTGTAATTCAATAAAATTAATTTTTTTAGGACAAAGCTACGAGAATACAGCCTGGATGCATTGCTTTCTAAATACCCCAAATAAAACGAGTCAAAAGTGAAGAATCCCAAAGAAACAGTCATGAACAGCCAAAGGCTCAGACAGTTCCTAACTTCTCGGGCCCTGAGAGCTTTAGCCCCTGCCCCACTGACATTTGCAAACACTTCACATGCTGATTCAGCCCTCACTTTAGGCAACAGACAGGTCACGTTCTTGTCACTGTGGGCGTTGGTGCACCAGGAACCTCTCTGTTGATGAATCTGTGCTGTCATGCTGGGACCTATGTCTGGCTGCGGCATTCCCCACCCCGTGCTGGTGCCATTAGTTTGGTTGCTGCACCAGACCCTTGCTGCCTGGCCCGTAGTGGGCCCCACTCCACAGCTGACTCGGGCTGAGCAGGATAACAAAGCTCCAGAGGTTTCTACAGCAAGCCAGTCTGATGGGGACGTTGATGCCCCATCAGTCTGATGGGGTGAGATGCAAAGTAAACCTAACCTCACACGAGGCTAACTTGGAGAAACCTTGACTATCCCATCACTACACAAGCACCCACATGAAAGCAATGGCAGACCCTGACCAGGGCCCTTGACTTCACAACAGTGATACTTGGCTCTGTCCATCCAAGTTCAGGCCATAGTAAAAATATCCCTGTTTCCATACACGGGCTGGATACGGAGCTTGGTCTTCATGTGGGTCCCGAACAACTGGAAGTGTGGACTGTCCCAAAAGCTGTAGCCTGGGTGTGGGATATGTTCTTCTAGATGGGCTGCCTTGTCTGGCCTCAATGGGAGAGGATGAGCTTGGCCTTGCAGACTTGAGGTGCCAGGATGGTGGGGTGGTGGTACTCAAGGGGGCCCCCACCTGCTCAGAGGAGAAGGGGAAGGAGAAATGGGGGAAAGGGCCGTGGAAGGGGGTGACCATAAGGGGGGATGTGAGCAGAATGTAAAGTGAAAAAGTTATAAAATTCTTAAAAAATTACTCATGTGTGTGTGTGTGTGTGTGTGTGTGTGTCCAACACAAACACACACCGCTATCTTTCTAATCAGGATCTTCCCCATTCCCAGGATATGGTAAAGAACAAAAGGATATTTATTACCAGTCGATTCCCTAGGGTCCTCCCATACTTCTTAGCGTGTTCACACAGACCCCTCATCATCATTTCTATTCTATGTGTAAAGAAATTGGCTTCCATCAGGTCTGAGTCACTCAGAGCACTACAGTTCTTTCCTGGCCAGAAGAAAACTGTCTCAGCTGGGAGCATAGCTCAGTTCGGAGAGTGCTTGTCTAGCATGCATGGAATCCTGGGTTGGATCTGTAGAATGACATAAATCAGATGTGGCAGCTCCTGTGCTGATACCAGCACTCAGGGGGTGAAGGCAGGGACCAAGGAATTCAAAGGCTCTTGAGGGTAGTCTGGGCTATGTTGAGATACTATCAGACTCCCTTTACCTCTTATCCATTTTCCCCTACCTCTCATCCTTGGGATCTGGATTGAAAGAAAGGAGGTATGAGGAAAAATGCAGGAAAATAAGGACAAGTTGTCCACATGCCTAGTAGCCCATGGCTTTCTTTGGTTCAGTAGACACTGCAAAGCCAGACACAAAACTTGACCACTTAGTATCACTTGGTGAGAGGAGAGCTCTGGGTTCAGAGGCAAGTATGTAAATAGACTTGCAATAACAATTTCAACTCTAAATATGTCCTGCGTGCCAGGCACTACAAACGCCATATATTCGCAGAGTAAAGTCAATGCTCACACAGCCCTGTAAGAAAATACTTCTCTCTGTGTCAGAGAGGAAAACAAGACTTGAAGGGATCAGTGAGCATCCCCTAAGGCCACACAGCTCCATGCGGATAGAAATAAGGGCTATGTATCCATGGCCAACCATCCATGTCCCTAGAATCCTGCACAGGCTCCAGAAATACAGGGCTGCCTGCTTCCCTCCCACTGGTTAGATTCTGCATACTGACACACTACCCCTGAATGAAGTCAACAAAAACCAGGGCATTTCAGCCCAGCTCTGAAATGGCACTTGTAAAGCAATGTGTCCCGTGGGAAACTGGAAGCTCCTGGCATGGGTGACTGGGGCAGGCTTCTGGAAGAGTTAAGGTGACAAGGGCACAAACAAACAGGGGTGTAGCGCTTGCTAACATGCAGAAGGCCCTGTGTTTAATAACTAGCAATGGGGGTGTAGTGCTTGCTAATATGCACAAGGCCCTGTGTTTAATAACTAGCAATGGGGGTGTAGCACTTGCTAACATGCACAAGGCCCTGTGTTTAATAACTAGCAATGGTGGTGTAGCGCTTGCTAACATGCACAAGGCCCTGTGTTTAATAAGTAGCAATGGGAGGAAGAGAATAAAAGAACAATACTGGACCATATATAACACACTCCAAAGCCCTCTGAGAGCCCCCAGGCAGTATGAATAGCATGTCAGCTTGCGATAGAGCCTCTACTGTATTGGACCTGCACTATATTGAAGCCAAGGCCCAAGGTCATGCAGCCCCCTCCAGCAAACCTGCATGCCAACCCAGAAAGACCTTCCTTGGTTCTACCAGACTAGCTGAAATGTTATTTACTATCCAGAGGGGAGAGTTTCAAATGCCTGCAGAAATCTCTGAGTATATCAGATTACAGTTAAATGGGCTTTGCTTTAAAGGAAGATATCAGAAGAGCAAAATGCAATAAAGTAAAAGAAAGGAAAGGAAAAGAAGACACACACCAACTGCCAGGATGACAGGGAGGACCAGGATGACAGGGAGGACCAGGATGACAGGGAGGACCAGGATGACAGGGAGGACCAGGATGACACAGAGGACCAGGGTGACAGGGAGGACCAGATGGCAGGGAGAATCATGACAGGCCACATGCTGGGCTGCTACAGGAGCAAAGGAACAGCTTAAGCATTTGGGAGGCAGTGCACTCAAGAGATCCCTGTGTCAGAGGTCCTGCTGGAGGGAAGGAGAAGTGGCTGCTCGGTAGAAGGAGCCAAGTTTTCCTGGTTCCTTCTGCCTAGAAGAGCACTAGGAACTTCAAAGGCCACCAAGCTGGCAAGGAAATACCATGTTGTGCACATAGAGGTGTTATCAAACCAGGCTCTGCCAGTGTGTGACATTTGGCAGCCTTTGGACCCCAGTCTAGAGTCCCAAGTATGCCCTCCTACCCCTGGGATAGGCCATTTCTAATCAGTTCTCTGGATACCAAAAGAAAACAGAAAGTTAGCCCAACTCTTTCATGTTATGAATAAGGAAACTGTCACCTATCTTGGTGGACCCTGGGTGGCTTGGTTCAGTTACACCTTTCCTAGTTTGAAAAGCAGACAGACTTATTGAAGAAAGTTTGAGAGAAATAAAAACATATAAAGAATTTGAAAGTCACTAGCAATCATCTTTCTCCCAAGATAACCCCCCTGAGATTAAACACTGGGGATATGTCTGTCTTCATTCTTGCTGGACAAGATGTGGGTGGGTGGACAACTGCAGCCCTACCTAGCTTGTCTTCATTTACTATTCTACCTTAAATATTTTCTGATGTCACTAGAATTTTATTCTTTTACAGTGAATTGTGCTAGGGGCTCTACAGATGGCTCAGTGGTTAAGAGCACTGGTTGTTCTTACGGAGGTGCTGAGTTCAATTCCCAGCAACTGCTTGGTGGTTCACAACCATCTATGATGGAATCTGATTCCTTCTTCTGACATGCAGGTGTACAGGAAGACACAGCACTCATATATACAAATAAATAAATCTTTAAAAAGAACACTATTTTTAAAAACACAAAGATTAAAACAATAAAACCTAAGAGATTTAAAACATGTTAGGGAAGCAGAGCATAAGGATGAATGCCAAAGTCTGACCCAGGACTGTGCTCACTTCTTCAATGAAGAGCTCGCAATCTTAATAGGCAGTCAGGAATAAGATGGGGGGGGGGATACTGAGTCTCCACCCCAGTGACTGGGTAAATGGAGAAGTCAAGGAGTATCTTATTCAATGGCTGCCCCAGGCTCTGACTAGATGACAAGGAATTCAAGCTAATGGCACACTGTAGAGACCAAGTTAGCTGAACAATAGAAAAATTGCAGGGCTGTTTGGTCCCAACAACATAAAATTAATTTATCAATATGGCTTATGTGGCACTGGAGAGATAACATCCCTCTGTAAAGGATGGTTTCTTTCACACCTTATTTACATCTGAATCTCTTGGCTCCAGGAGTCCTATAAAAGCCTGAGCCAGAAGGATGGGGAGTTGCCAGGGTGACCACTAACCAGCTGGAGCACAGATCTGAACTCAGAGAGCCTGTAATCCAGGAATCAATGGAGATCCTGCCTCCCAATCTGACATGTGACAATTTTACATCCTCCTCCTCTTGCAAGACCCTGCCTCCTGTTTGGGGAAACTTTGCCAAAGGCAGAGTCTCCTCCATTCCTGTGTCTCCCTCTGGGGCAATGTTTACAAATTCAGGGTCCTCAGAGGCAGCAATCCTGTGAAAGCTGGCAGCCCCAGGGCTCCTTGGAGCCTGCAGCCCACTCAAATTACAAAGAAACTCAGAGGGCTCTGCTGAGCTATTTACCTGGATGGCTGGGGGAAGGGGCACTCAGCAGGACTGGGAGTCCTTCTCCCTGGCCTCAGCTCGTGTCTCTGCTGTCTCTGCCTTGCTTGTAGTGCCACAAAGGGTCCTCTGGTTTAGGGTGGTTGAAAACTCAGGGTTCTAATTCCAAGCATTAGACTTAGATCTTTGGGCAATTTCTGCTTCCCACTGCTCTTCCCAGCCAGGCTTCTCTCTAGCGGTGGACAAATCCTTTTGCTCTAGTGTGCCTCAATTTTCTTATCTGTAAGACAAGAGAACTAACACAGGAGAACACTGTTAAAATTCAGTGTCCTGTGGCATAGCCTGGTGAAGAGAAAACTGTTCACATGTGAGCACTGCTACTAAGAGCAGCTCTTACTGAGAGCTCAGTAACTGATCACAGTATCAAATATTAGATAACTGATTATAGGAAGGACTAGAGAGATGATCATAGTTATCATTTATTCAACACTTACTGTATCCCAGAACACTCCTCCAACCCTGTAAATTAAATGTACACCAGTCCTGTTTACAGATGGGAAAATTGGGTCTAAGAAGGACCTTGATTTCATACAGTCTGACTTTTGAATATTAAGGTGACTGTGTATATCGTTCTGTATGCTGTGAATACATAAATGTAATTACGTGCCTAGATTTACAGGCACACATAGGTGAATATATTACTATTGATACATTAATAATAAAATAAGAGGCTGGACATGAAATCAGGGAGGTTCTCAAGGCTTTATTTCACACCCTTCTAGTTCCATGGGTGAGAACTACTCTGGCTGGGAGTGCAGGGAAGGCTGGCAGGATGCTCATGAGGATAGTGCTTGCAGAACAACCAAGCCTCAGACAGATATCTAATGGATAGGGAGGTTTTGGTGGGAGGCTTTGGTTTCTCCTGAATCTGTTCCCCAAGTACTGGCCAACCTGGAGGCTGTGTCCCACCCTTTTTCCAGGCACCCTTAGCTTTCCCACATTGATAGGGGAGGAGAGGGCTGGGTAACTTCTCTTAGAGCTTTAGGGTATCAAACTCTCTTCAGATACAAGAGAGGGTGTGTGGTGGGGAATCTAAAGAGCTGGTCAGCTAGAGTTGGCAGCCGAGATTGGGAGTCGCATACCGGGGTGGGGAGTCCTAGGTTTTCCTGGGCCTCCATTTCACTGTCTCTGTGAATCTGTAGTCTTCACTACCTGTGGCCCCTTCCTCTTTCTAGACTTGTTGTGCCTCTTGCTCATAGATGTATCATCTCTCTCCTGTAGGGAAAAGCCATGAGCATGAGAGATGACAATCATTGTCCCCCCCATGGAGAAAGCTCTCCTTTCCCCCCTCTCTCTGCCTTTCCACTGAGGCACCCCCTTCCACCTCTACCAAACATATTCCTCGTTCTCTCTTTCTTTTTTATGAAACACCCAACAGGCACTGTCAGGCACAGACAGGTCTAGTAGTCATGAGATCTTTTATTAATGAAATAACCTTAAATGCCATATTTGGTGGATCTCTGACACTTTTGAAAACCATCTATCTACATACAGCATGCCGAATTTGTTAAAACTGAACAGTCCTAGCTTACCTGGGACCCCTGAGTAAACCAAGGAGAGACGGAATTGCTGCAAAACACATGAGAAACTTTATTAAAAATACTAGCATGCTAGGGTCACTCTGTATATGAAGAGTGAGTGACCCCCCACCATCCACACCGAGGACTTTTTATACAGACCCCAGGGCAGACTCCATTAGGCACAATGTGAGTGGTAGAACAGTAATATCTTTAAACAGATTGGTCTACTAGGGGATGAGGTAAATGGCCAATGGTCAGTCCGGTCAGTCCTTTGGAATGCATCCTCACCCCTAGGTCTCTCCTTCCCCTTTGTTGTCTAAGGAATGCAATCCAGCACCTGACCCTTTTTAAGTTTCTGAGTTAACTTTTTCAAATTGTTAAACATTGATTATTTTTAACTATTTACTATGTGAATAACCTTGAAAACATGTTATTGTAATTAACTAAATGAGAATTTAATATAATCATCATTTTGACAATCTATTAACTTGCATTACTTAAGTATCCTAAATAGTATGTAATAGCAGCTATTAAAAGGACTGGGAGTAAACCTTGTCTTCTAAATTAGTTGTATAGGCACAATGCCTATCTTAGAGTAAAAAAAAAAAAAGTTTTGTATCAATATACAAAGATTTATACCCATGAAAACCTTAAGCCTGTATCAATATATAAATTCTCTTCCAATGTAAGAAAATATAAAACAATTCTGCATCAAAATATAAAGATTTCTACCAGTGTCAGATTATAGCTATAAAATGTTTTATATAAATTTAAATCTAGTAATCCATCAATATATTTAATTTCTCATAATTTACGCTATCTCCCTTTTATCTTTTCAACTCCCTTCCCTTTACCTAAGAAAGAAGGAAGAGAAAAGGAAAGGAACACTATTTAGTTTCATTCTTGTCCAAAACTATAATTATTTGTAAATTATCCCTTAAAATGACAACATACCTATAACTCATTAAATGACTAAAACTTAAAGAATTAGGACAACAGTCTTCTTATGATTGTTTCCTGATGATTTGGGTAAATAATTTCTTTGGGGTGGGGGTTTCAAGAAGGAAATTGTAAAAATGGTTAATTCAAAATAAAAGTAGCAGCTAATATTTATTATAGCAATCCTTCCTGAAGTTGTTCTCAAAGCAAATCTCTGGAAACAGCATCAGTATGAGTCAAGATCAGGCAAGGAGCTGGAACAGCAGGTCAATTCATGATGGTGAACTTATCAGAGCTGCCCTCTTGGTATGTCATTCTGTAATATATAACCTGACAAACAATATTTAGTTCTAAAAAGATATTTGCATGGAATGTGCAAGGTGCACAGGTCAGTTAAGGATGAATTTTTGCTTCCTGTTTGAGCAGGTAAAAGACAACTGTCTTTTTTATGAGCTGGCTTAATCAATAGCCAAATGGTAATATATCTTCAGTCATGCCATATCAAAAGAGGATTTTTTTCATGGTTTCCTGGACCAAAGAGTTCCTCAGAGCAGTCATATCCCTTGAAGGAGGCAGTATGGCCCAATGACTGCAGTGGATCAAATAGTGCCCCCCCCACCCCCCCAGTCCATGCTCATGTGGATTCCTTTGCAAGCAGTGCCTTTGCAGATGTAGGAACTTGAGATGAGGTTGTGCAGTGCTGCTGGTACAGGTCCCAACCCCATGACTGGAGTCCTCATTAAGGCCATGCTCATGGATCGGCAGGATTAATATAGTTAAAATGGCCATCTTGCCAAAAGCAATCTACTGATTCAATGCAATCCCCATCAAAATCCCAACTCAGTTCTTCACAGAGATAGAAAAAGCAATTCTCAAATTCATCTGGAATAACAAAAAACCCAGGATAGCTAAAACTATTCTGACCAACAAAAGAAATTCTGGGGGAATCAGTATCCCTGACTTCAAGCAATACTACAGAGCAATAGTGTTAAAAACAGCATGGTATTGGCACAGTGACAGACAAGTGGACCAATGGAATAGAATTGACGATCCAGAAATGAATCCACACACCTATGGTCACTTAATCTTCGACAAAGGAGCCAAAAAGATCCATTGGAAAATGTTAGCCTTTTCAACAAATGGTGCTGGATCAATTGGAGGTCCGCATGCAGAAGAATGCGAATTGATCCATTCTTATCTCCATGTACTAAACTTCAATCCAAGTGGATCAAGGACCTCTATGTAAAACCTGACACACTGAAACTAATAGAAAAGAAACTGGGGAATACCCTTGAGGACATGGGCACGGAGGAAAAGTCCCTGAACAGATCACCAATAGCTTATGCTCTAAGATTAAGAATTGACAAATGGGACCTCATAAAATTACAAAGTTTCTGTAAGGCAAAGGACATTGTTATAAAGACAAAACAGCAACCATCAAATTGGGAAAGGATATTCACCATCCCTACATCTGATAGAGGGCTAATATCCAATATATACAAAGAACTCAAGAAGTTAGACCCCAGGGAAACAAATAGTCCTATTAAAAAATGGGGTACAGATCTAAACAAAGAATTTTCACCTGAAGAAATTTGGATGGCCGAGAAGCACCTTAAGAAGTGCTCAACATCATTTGTCATTAGGGAAATGCCGATCAAAACAACCCTGAGATATCACCTTACACCAGTCACAATGGTTAAGTTCAAAAACTCAGGAGACAGCAGGTGTTGGCAAGGATGTGGAGAAAGAGGAACACTCCTCCACTGCTGGTGGGGCTGCAAGATGGTACAACCACTGTGGAAATCAGTCTGGAGGTTCCTCAGAAAACTGGACATGACATTTCCGGAGGACCCTACTATACCTCTCCTGGGCATATACCCAAAGGATTCCCCGGCATGCAATAAAGACACATGCTCCATTATGTTCATAGCAGAGTTATTTATAATAGACAGAAGCTGGAAAGAACCCAGATGCCCCTCAAAGGAGGAATGGATAAAGAAAATGTGGTATATTTACGCAATGTAACACTACTCAGCAATTAGAAACAATGAATTAACAAAATTTTTAGGCAAATGGTTTGATCTGGAAAATATCATCCTAAGTGAGGTAACCCAGTCACAAAAGAATACACATGGAATGCAATCTCTGATAAATGGATATTAATTAGCCCAGAAGCCCTGAATACCCAAGGCACAAATCGCATAACAAATGACTCCCATGAAGAAGTATGGAGAGGGTCCTGATCCTGGAAAGGATTGATCTAGCATTGGAGGGGAATATAAGGACAGAGAAAAAGGTGGGAGGTGATTGGAGAAGGGATTGACAGAAGAAGGTTTATGGGACATATGAGGAGGGGGGATCCAGGAAAGGGGAAATCATTTGGAATGTAAACAAAGAATATAGAAAATAAAAATATTAAAAAAAAAAAAGGAGAAGAAGAAGCTAGACTCCGGAGAGCCAAATAACCCTATTAAAATGTGGTACAGAGCTAAACAAAGAATTTTCACCTGTAGAACTTCGAATGGCTGAGAAGCACCTAAAAAAAGGCTCAGCATCACTAGTCATTATGCAAATCAAAACAACTGCAACATTTCACCTCACACCAATCATAATAGCTAAGATTAAAAATTCAGGAGACAGCAGATGTTGGCGAGAATGTGGAGAAAGAAGAATACTCATCCACTGCTGGTGGGATTACAAGCTTGTACAACCACTCTGGAAATCAGTATGGCCTTTCCTCAGAAAATTGGGTGTGACACCTCTGGAAGACCCTGCTATACCACTCCTGGACATATACCCAGAGGATTCCCCAGCAAGCAATAAGGACATGTGCTCCACTAAGTTCATCTCAGACTCATTTATAATAGCCACAAGCTGGAAAAAACTCACAGATGTTCCTCAGTGGAGGAATGGATACAGAAAATGTGGTATATTTCCACAATCTAGAAACTCTGAATACCCAAAACACAACTCACATATCAAATCATTCCCAAGAAGATAGAAGGAGAGGGCCCTAGTCCTGGAAAGGCTTGATGTAGCATTGCAGGGGATTACCAGGACAGAGAAGTGAGAAGGGTTTGATTGGGGAATGGGTAGAGGGAAGCTAATTATTAATTTGTGCCAGGAGAGTTGATGTGAGGACTCACACAGATGAAGCACTAGTTTCCAGGACCTCCTGTCTTGTATGCCAATTCACCCAAGGGAACACACAATATTTTTTTTCTAAAAAGGTGTTCTCCCTGCATCAAGTGTATTCTTTTTTTTTTTTTTTTGGTATTTTTTTCTTTGATATATTTTTTTATTTACATTTCAAATGATTTCCCCTTTTCTGGCTTCCCACCCCTCTTCTCTCCCCATATTTCCCCATCCACCCCTTCCCACTTCCCTGTTCTGGTTTTGCCCTATACTGCTACACTGAGTCTTTCCATAACCAGGGGCCACACTTCCGTTCTTCTTGGACCTCATTTGTGTGTGGATTATGTTTTGGGCATTCCAATTTTCTAGGCTAATATCCACTTATTAGTGAGTGCATACCATGACTGATATTTTGAGATTGGGTTACCTCACTTAGTATGCTGTTATCCACCTCCATCCATTTGTCTAAGAAGTGTCTTCTAAACAATGGTCATATACTTACCTGCAGTTTAGTGTGAATAATGATCCCTCTCTATGTGCCATGACCTCATGCTAAGAGGACACTGCCTTACCTATCCCTTTATACAATGAAACTAAATCTAGGAGCAATTGTTGGCCCTGCCATAGTCACACAGCTCTTAGAACACAGTCAAGTCTTGACATTCCCAACTATCTTCCACACTGTAGTCATCTTCCTGTCACACAAGTGTTCCAGTGAATCATGTCATTCAGAAGGGCAGTCATGTGGAGAATTCCATCTACACCTGCACCCTCATGATGGCACTTGGCTTTAGTAATTTTAATGAGCAATAATCTTAAAAGTCTTACTTTTATCAAGACTCTAACCTTTTTTTCTTTTAACATTACAATTCAAAAGAACAGAAAGATCAGTGGTACTATTTTCTGAGAAGGTATTTTACTTGTGATTATACTTTAATTCTGTACTGATATGGGAATTGTAGTTTGTGTTTAATTTCTTTCTTAAAAATATATTTTGCAGACTGTCTTCAACCTTGGTATTGATTAGATGGTCACTGGATACTGCTTTAGATCCTTTTGTCTATCACATATTTCATTTAATGTTGAGGAAGTGCAGTCATTGCCTCCTTTTATATTACAGTAAACAGCACTCTTTAGTATTACGTTAAATTCCACTCCATAAATGTTACTGCACCATGTCCATTAAAGCCATCTGCTACTTTAATGTCAAGCTGATTTTTGCCTTTTCCTTGTGGATTAGTCACAGAACTTTCCCTCAGAACTTATGGACTGCCTCTATATATTAAGGGAATTTACTGTAATGACGTATGGTCTGTAGTCTAACTAAGCCAACAATGAGTAGCTGTGAATGGGAAGTCAAAAAATCTAGTAGTTTTTCAGTCTATGAGGCTAGTTTGTTTCACCTGGTCTTCTTTATAAACTGGAATCCTGAAGAAGTAGATATCAACAGATGTGCTGGCAGTAAGAACAAGCAGGCAAAGAAGAGTGAATCTTCCTGCTTCCAAAGTCCTTATATAAGCCTCCAACAGAAGGACTGGCTCAGATTAAAGGTGTTTACCCCCATGCCTAGATTGGGACCTTGCTTTGTCCTAGGCTGACCTTGAACTCAGATCCACTTCCCTTAGATTGTAGAAATTAATAGTGGGTGTGTTCTACCTTGCCTGGACCTAAAGTTTTCATGGCCACTATGCCTCAATATCTCCATATCAAGGTCCAAGTCAAAAGCCTCAAGATCTGGATTACAGGTGTGCCCTAAATTTCTGGATTGTAATTTTTTTCATATGTAGTCTAATTGACAGCAACCTTGCAACAAAAACCTTCTGAGGACTGGCTGTGTTTCCTAGATCAATGTGTTATTAACTGGCCATACCTTTGGTTCTAAAACATTTTTAAGTATTCCCTAATCCAATAGTGCATATTGATAAACTGATTGTCTTGTATTTAACACTATGATGGTACTTATAAACTATTAAAGTGATTAGCATGAAATAAGCTACTAGCAAATTTATTTTACTATATTGTGTGTTTTTATTGCATTTGAGCAGATCCATTAATGCATCCAAGAAGAGTATCAAGAAAGCTTTCTCACTGAAGATATTCACTGAGGACATCGCAACCTGTGACTGTATATGTGAATACAAAACCAAAACTGATATTTCAAGTTCATGACTAGGAGTGACAGGCAATTTGTAGAATAATGGAAGATGGAGACATAGGAGGGTAGAGGAGAGAGATAGGATGAATTTTTGCATATGGAAAATCTAAGTGGATATGGCATGCACCCATGTTTATATGTGATATGAAGAAAGCAACATGAAACAAGATTGATCCACATGCTAAAGCAGAATAAAGAAAAAAATATTTTTTCTTTTTCTAAGATGACTGAAAGTTACATCAGGTAGTTGCTTCATCATACATTTCCATTCCAGGTATTATTTTTAGAATTAAACAGCATTTTTCTTTCTTTTTTTTAAAAGGTATTTTCTTTATTTACATTTCAACCTGGTTGCCCTTCGGAAACCCCCCCCCCCATCTCCCTGCTCATCAACCCACCCAATCCCACTTCCCTGTCCTGGCATTCTCCTACACTGGAGCATTGAGCTTTCACAGGACCAAGGGCCTCTCCTCCCATTGATGTCCAACAAGGCCATCCAATGGTGCATATGGGGCTGGAGATATGGATCCCTCCATGTGTACTCTTTGGTTGGTGGTTTAGTTACTGGGAGCTCTGGGGTACTGGTTGGTCGAATTTGTTGTTCCTCCTATGGGACTGCAAAGCCCTCCAGCTCCTTGGATGCTTTCTCTAGTTCCTCCATTAGGGATCCTGTGATTAGTCCAATGGTAGGCTGAGAGCATCCACCTCTGTATTTGTCAGGCACTGATCCTGTCCTCACAGGAGACAGCTATATCAGGCTCCTATAGCAAGAGCTTGTTGGCATCAACAATAGTGTCTGAGTTTGGTGAATATATATGTGATGGGTCTACATGTAGGGATGTGTCTGGATGGTCTTTCCTTCAGAGTATGCCCCACACTTTTTGTCCATATCTCCTCCCATGGGTATTTTGTTTCCCCTTCTAAGATGGACCAATGTATCCATACCTTGGTCTTCCTTCTTTTTGAGCTTCATATGGTTCATGAATTGTATCTTGGGTATTCCAAACTTCTGGGCTAATATCCACTTATCAGTGTCTGTTCTCTCATGATTAGGTTACCTCACTCAGGATATTTTCTAGCTCCTTCCATTTGCCTAAGAATTTCATCAATTCTTTGTTTTCAATATCCGAGTAGTACTCCATTGTGTAAATGCACCACATTTTCTGTATCCATTTCTCTGTTGAAGGACATCTGGGTTGTTTCCAGCTTCTTGCTATTGTAAATAAGGGTGCTATGAACATAGTGGAGCATGCATCTTTAATACATGGTGGAGCATCTTCTGGGAATATGCCCAGGAGTGGGATAACTGGGTCCTCCAGTAGTACTTTGTCCAATTTTCTGAGGAACTGCTAAACTGTTTTCCAGACTGGATGTGCTAGCTTGCAATCCCACCATCAATGGAAGAGTGTTCCTTTTTCTCCCGATGATTCTCAGCACCTGCTGTCCCCTGAGTTTTTGATCTTAGCCATTCTGGCTATGAGGTAGAATCTCAGGGTTGTTTTGATATGCATTTCCATGATAACTAAGTATGTTAAACATTTCTTTTTTATTGGGTATTTTATTTTTTCTTTAATTATAATTGAAATGTTATCCCCTTTCCTGGTTTCCCCTCCTAAAATCCCTATCCCATCCCCCTCCCCCTGCTCACCAACCCCCTACTCCTACTTCCCTGTCCTGGTATTCCTCTGTATGGGGCATCGAGCCTTCTCAGGACTAAGGGCCTCTCCTCCATTCAGTGTCCAACAATGCCATCCTCTGCTACCTATACAGTTGGAGCCATGCATCCCTCCATATGTAATCTTTGCTTGGTAGGTTAGTCCCTGGCAGTTCTGGGGGTGCTGGTGGGTTCATATTGTTCCTCCTTCTATCTGGCTGCAAGCTCCTTGCCATCAGATCCTTGGGTCCTTTCTCTAGCTCCTATATTGGGGTCCTTGTGCTCAGTCCAGTGGTTGGCTGAGAGCACCCATCTCTGTATTTGTCAGGTACTGGCAGAGCCTCTCAGGAGACAGCTAAATCAGGCTTCTGTCAACAAGCACTTGTTGGCATCCACAATAGTGTCTGTATATGGGATATTGGTGACTATATATGGAATGGAACCCCAGGTGGGTCAGTCTCTGGATGGTCTTTCCTTCAGTCTCTGCTCCACACTTTGTCTATCTTCTCTCATGGGTATTTTGTTCCACCTTCTAAGAAGGACCTACGTATCCATACTTTGGTTTTTCATCTTCTTGAGCTTAATTTGTCTGTAAATTGTATCATGGGTATTCCAAACTTCTGGGCTAACATCCACTTATCACTGAGTGCATACCATGTGTGTTCTTTTGTGATTGGGTTACCTCACTCAGGATGAAATTTTCTATTTCTATCCATTTGCCAAGAATTTCATGAATTCAATGTTTTAAATAGCTGAGTAGTATTCCATTGTGTAAATATTCCACATTTTATGTATCCATTCCTCTGTTGAGAGACATCTGGGTTCTTTCCAGTTTCCAGCTATTATAAATCAGGCTGAACCTAGTGGAGCGTTTTCTGGTATATGCCAGGAGTGGTATAGCTGGGTTCTCAGGTCGTACTATGATTTTCTGAGGAACCACCAAGCTGATTTCTAGACTGGTTGTACCAGCTTGCAATCCCACCTCCACATCCTTGACAGCACTCTTGTCACCTGAGTTTTTGATCTTAGCTTTTCTGACTGATGTGTAGCTGAATCTCAAGGTTGTTTTGATTTGCATTTCCCTGATGAGTAATGATGTTGAACATTTCTTTAGGTGCTTCTCAGCCGTTCATTATTCCTCAGTTGAGAATTCTTTGTTTAGCTCTCTGAGTTCAATTCCCATCAAATACATGATAGATCGCATCCATCTGTAATAGGATCTGATGCCCTGTTCTGGTGTGTCTGAAGACAGGTACAGTTTACTCATGTAAATGAAATGAATGAATTTTTTAAAAAGTGTCTATTGTTCTAATACTTATATTATTGTTCCATTTTCACTATTGGATTTAGTGTAGATCATAAATTTAACTCTTACGTAGCATGCAGAGCATTGAAGACCATTCCTCCTGTAAAACAGAATAGAATGAAGCTCAGGGATTCACCTCTCTGACTTTTTAAAATGCTAATGGCTACAAAATGTATGTAGAGTCGATATTCTAACATGTCACTGTTGAAATTGCACTAAAAACACAAGGTGTGTATAATGATCACCATGCAATTTGATTTTAATACTTTCTAGGTTATACAAAACAGTGATTAAAGAGAAAGTGTAGTATAAAAGTAATTTCTAACCAGTGACATTAAATAGAATACTCAGTAACTTAGCTAAACCAGATGTGTCCTCAGGACAGAGAAGACCAGAAGAGCAGATAGTCCTGCCGGGAAATGCACTCTTGCCTCCGCTGTTTGATTTCAGCTATGGCAAATGCTCAGTATTATAGAAGAGCAATCTTTCTGATGTCTTTCAACACCTTTGTGACTTAGATCCAATTCCTTTACAGTAAACATTTTTACTGATTTTCACCCACGACTCTAGTGCTTTCATATGTTACCCTGCCATAATTATTAACAAACTTGTGTGTAGTTTAGAAGATTGGTAATATATACTTTTTATATTTTCTTCATGTGATGTTGTGTTTATTTCCCTTTTGTCCTTGAAGAAATGTTTTCAGAAAATAAAAATGTTGTTCTAATTTAAATAAATATTGTTCGAGGCTTGTCAATGCCAGCCCCTGCACTGCACCTGTGCTCACCATTGGTCTGGTTTTCATGAGCAGATAGTGCTCTGTGCTCCATGACATTTGACAGGTATTTCCCTTTTTTTCCTGTCAGGACATCCTGTAGTAATAAGAGAAAAAGGCCCCACAACACGGGGCTTATTCATCATTTCTTCCAATGAGACATCGTGCAAAAAGCTGAAGGAAACATTGGGTTCTAGGGAAGAAGTGGATATAAAATATCACTCAGTCCATGAAGTGGCCTGGATCCTAAAGGTAGGGAAAGTCCTTGCATCATCCGCCTTCAGGATTCCTCTGAGTCTACATGAGTAGTTTCCTTCATCATGAATTCCCTTGAGTGATAGTACATATATATGAGAGAAATCTGGCAAGGTGAAAGGTTCCTCTGCTATTGACAATGTAAGGAATAAGGACTTAAATAGAAATCCAGTCAGAATGAGCCATAATGTAGCTAAATATCTTTCATGTGATTTATTCATGTGGCCATGTGGAGGTCACTTCATACATGCATATGAGTGTCCCCTGGTATGTGTGCCTAGTCAGATGCATTTGACTACCAGGCTTCTTCATTCTCTGTCACTCTGTCCTTTTTTCTGAGAGGCAGATTTCTTTTCCTCAGTATAGAGTATAGACTCCTTCATGTATCTCTTTGTTATACATACTTATGATCGCATATCTCTATCTCATGAAGCATTGGTACCCAAATGTGGGTTCTCATGGCTGTGAAACAGGTATTCTTCAGTACTCTGCCATACCCTCAGCACCATAAAAATATAATTTGTATCTTATTATTAAAATTAAAATTCAATTACATCATTTCATTCCTTCCTGTCCCTTGGTCTGAGTTTGTTTCCAGTCAATATTCCACTTCTGTGAAGATACATGGCCAGTTTTCATTCATTGTTATTATCATGTAAATAAAAATGTGTCTGTAAATATGTTCAAACAACAAGTCCAGTATCCTCGGTAGTATATGGACTAATTGTATGAAGTTTGTGTTCACAAGATTTACTCATTCCCAGTTAGTGATGCAATCATGGATGATGCTTTGATGAGAAATTGTTTTGACAAGCCTATTATATTGTTGGACTCTCAGATGTGAAGCCTTCCCAACATGTCTAAGAGGCCCAATCTCAAAGGAGATTACCTGATTCTCTGGTGTACGATCTTTCTGACTATTTTAACCAATGTTTGGAGTCCAAGGTACAGGAGTTAGTATGCAATTTGTACACAGTTGGGCTTGTAGCCACAGGATATTTTGTTCTCTGTACCTTGAATAGCTGTGGTTTTCTGTGATACTCTCCATTCTTTACCAAGAGAACCTACTTTGATGTATGGATAAGGGCTACGTTATGTGCAGATTTTAGTTTATTTATTTAGAACAGAGTAGGGAATCATGCTTGTTTAGAGAAACAGTACCTTCTTTAGAGACCTTCTCTAAGAGCCATGACCTCATGTGATCCCATGCTTCCAGTGATAGGCATGATTTTCTGACGTTCAGAAATTAGATAATAACTGAATATGGTTGTCTTTGTTATAGCTACCATAACTGTGTATTTCTGTTATTTAAAAATAGAATTTGACCTGAGGTATTGATCTCTCAGGTATGCTAGTTTGCTCAGATGTTCAGTAGAGGCACTTTGACCTAAGAAGAGATTCTTTTGCAATCCAAGCATTTCTGAAAATCTGCTCTTAGTTTTCCTCTTTTGAAGGACAAATTTTACTGACTCTACATATCAGTCAACATTCTTCCTTGGGGAAAGTTGGGGAGCTGTGAAGAAAGTTGGAACTAAACTAAATTTTAGAGTTGACTGTGTTTTGAGTAATCTCCATAATGTATCTTATCTGCAAAATATATTTTCTATCTGTTTTTATATTTTAACAATATTGTTTTCTTTTTTTAATTTTTTTTTATTTATTTGACATATTTTTTATTTACATTTCAAATGATTTCCCCTTTTCTGGCCTCCCACTCCCCGAAAGTCCCATAAGCCCTCTTCCCTCCCCCTGTTCTCCCACCCACCCCTTCTCACTTCCCTGTTCTGGTTTTGCCCTATACTGCTACACTGAGTCTTTTCAGAACCAGGGGCCACTCCTCTGTTCTTCTTGTACCTCATTTGATGTGTGGATTAGGTTTTAGGTATTCCAGTTTTCTAGGTTAATATCCACTTATTAGTGGGTGCATACCCTCTTTTGAAACTGGGTTCCTTCACTTAGTATGAAGTTCTCCAGCTCCATCCATTTGCCTAAGAATTTCATGAATTCATTGTTTCTATTGGCTGAATAGTACTCCATTGTGTATATATACCACATTTTTTGCATCCATTCTTCTGTTGAGGGATACCTGGATTCTTTCCAGCTTCTGGCTATTATAAATAGGGCTGCTATGAACATAGTGGAGCATGTATCCTTATTACATGCTGGGGAATCTTCTGGGTATGTGCCCAGGAGTGGTATAGCAGGATCTTCCATGTTTGTGAACAATTGAAACTTTTGTTGTCAGTCAGTATTTTTAGTGAATATTTCTGGGATACATAATCTCTAATGTGTGCAAGCAAATATAACTTCTATTTTGTTGATATTGTTCACATATTTAACCACACATTACCTCCGCACTGCTGCTAATTTTTCTTTGTTATTGATCTTTTGGGTTATTTATAGCAAGTCACTGGTTATATAACTTAGAAGTCAGCAGACTTCCTTTAATAGTTCGAACAACGCAATACCCATCAAAATCCCAACTCAATTCTTCAGAGAGTTAGACAGAGCAATTCTCAAATTCATCTGGAATAACAAAAAACTCAGCATATCTAAAACTATTCTCAATAACAAAAGAAATTCTGGGGGAATCAGTATCCCTGACCTCTTCTGGGACAACATTTTATGATTTTATATAAAATTGCATGAAATTCTTCTATTAATCTAATGCCACCTTACCATCTATATGCTGATATAGCACCATATATCTCATGGCTTCCTAGCTATCACAATAAAGTCCTGGAAAATTTTATTGCCGAAAAGGTAATTAGGCATAAAATTTAAGCCTAGCTTTGAGAAGCCTTTACAATGAGATAGGAATGTGGGATTATTCTGAGAGCCTAGGTTATTTTGTTGCTGATGATGATGGTTTTGATTTTGCTTTTGTTTCATTTTGTAAAATAAGCAAAACTTTAAATGGTGTTCATCTGGAGAGGAAATGTCATTGGTGGATTGGTAAGAAAAATATAAATGCGTATTTGAGCTCAATGACTCAGTGTTTTGTCAGTTCTGATATAGAATATGCTTAGATTAAACCAATGAGAAAAATGCTGTGAAATGATCAAAATCCTGGGTACTGTGTTCAGCAATCAAGACTGAATTCTGATATAATTAGTGTAGAATGTGTGAAATTCTACTCATTTTCAATGTGGTTTATTCAACCAAAGAAAGGCAATATAAAATTAGTGTGGTTAAATATACCGTTGGCCTCTTGATGCTGGTTATGATTGGTTTAGAGAAAATATAGAGTACAATTTTCTATTTGCCTTTCAAAAACTATACTAAAATATCAAAACTTCTACAGTATTGATATTAAATGTTTATTTTGACTCTCAGTATTTGAATTTCTGAATCATTATTAATTGGCCAACTGCCCTTTGACCTGAAAGGAATATATTTTAGGACAGCATAACTGAGAATAAATATTCCTCATATTATATAGGGTCAAATATGAGAAGGAAAAAATAGGATTCAAAAGACCCTGACATGGGAGATCCATAAGTCTCCAGTTTCCTCCACATAGGCATTATTTCAAATACCTCCCAGCATAATAAACCTGAGATTGCACTGTTCCCATAGCTTCTGCATTGAGCCATCAGAGACATGGGAATGTTTCTGCTCAGATGGGTTCGCCTGTCTCTAGCTTTTTAGTTAGCCCTTGGGAACTGTGTGTAGGATGGAATCCCACTTAAATGACCAAATTCAAAGGTCATCTTCCCTCCTGTTTCTATAAGGACCCTAACAAATATGCACGGCCATGAATATGTCAAAGACATCCAAAGTTAATCAAGTGACCAATGTGTATAACATACTGGTCATCACAAGGTGAAAACTGGAAAACATCCTCATATATCAAATTGGGCTATGATGATCTCACTTGAATATCTGATCTTACAATGTTTAAATTTCTTACAAGAAGTCCACCCCTATGATTTATTAAAGCTAATATTTTCTCACAATTTTGAACTACATACTTTTAGCCCCAAGAGTTTTAAATAAAATGTTATTTGTAACCATGCAAAATGACAGAGACCCTCTGTATTTGCCCTGTTTTATCACAGATTTCCTGGTAACATTTATAATCGAAAACTCTCCAAAATTTTTCAGATTAGACATGGTTGCAGTGTGGTAAGAAACATCATTTTTTCATCCACATGGAGCAAATATTTCATGTTCCTGGATTCTCCATCTAACATCAGCAACATAAAGAATTAGAACATGGACTCAGCAGCTGCCACAGTGGGAGGACATGGACCCCTGGCCATTGTGCACTGGCGGAAAGTCCAGTGGCTCCTCTTCTCTAGGAGAGTATTATAGGTGTGTATACTTAAAACTTAGAATCATTTAGCACTTAAACTATGAATTATAACAAACAGCAATGAAATATTTACTAAACCATGTGAAGGGAAACTTCACCTGTGGGTTATAAACTCCTATTGTAAGAAATTGCCTCCATATTTTGGTACCTCTTTCCAATGATCATGAATTTATATAAGAGGTAAATCCCAGAAATGAGATTCTGTAATTACTTAAGGATGTGTCACTTACTTTGATATATAGAGTATTGATATAGATGTGTATAATACAAAGAACAACCTTTCAACACCAAATTAGGTTTTCCCTACGTAAAAGATCTGACTGCTTTGAAATTTCCTGTGTAGACCAGAGTGACCTTAAACTTACAAAGATCCATCCTCTCGGCTCAGCTTCTGAGATCTGGGTATAAAGGCATGTTCCACCATGCTTTTCTCTTATGATAGTCTTAACATAGAGCCTAATGTACCCATATGAGAGACATAGACACCATGATCTCAGATATGAGCTCTCGGTTCGGGGAGAGGGGGTAGTAGCGAGGAAGCCAAGTACTGTAGTAGAAATATAGCCAGGCAAGTTGTGTTTTGAAGTGCAGATACTGCTGATAATTTGCAGTTGGCCATTGCTGTTCAGTCAGAAAGTCACACAGGTGAACTAACATGTTGGTACTATTTCATTGTTTGACTCTAATACCTATATGCATAGCTTTCAAGGCAAACCCAGAAATTACTTTGTATACCAGAAGCATGGTCCATATACTACAAGTTATCCAGTGTCTTATCAAGCAATGCCATTATTAGAAATTTTATAATACTAATCACTTATTTTCTGTGTATTTGTGGTGAAGCATAAGGCATGCAAGCTATGAAATGGGAGGGTCATGCAAGAACTAAGTGAGATCAATTACAGCAAATAATGATTTCTCTGTATTAGATTCAGAGAAACCAGAAGGCAATATGGATATAACACTACAAGCACCTTTTCTAACTACTTTTGCACCAATAAAAAAACAAGTATTTTATAAATTTCCACCCATTATTTGTTTGGACAGAATGCTGCCTTCTCCTGTACTTATGAGTTTCATTTTGGGTTTCTACAACTGACCTATTTCACATAGATTCTGGGTACCTTTCTTCTAAGTAAATTATTTTATCAAACTGATGAATGTACAGATAACCTATTCATGAGGGTAAGATCCTTTTAAAACAGATATAAATCCCACTGAAGTTTGAGTCTTCTGATTTAAAGAAAAAGGAAAAAAGAGAAATGATACAGTATTCCCATGAGTTGAACTGATTTCAGAAAAGACCCAAACTCACCAGTTTTTAGAATGAAATGAATCTTTGGAAGTGCCCTATTGATTTTCCAACTGTCAATATCTTCAGCAGTGTTTTGACTCCATAATACTCTAGATTGTACTTTAATATAATTGCCTCTGAGATTACTAAATCTTATAATTTCAAACATTTATAGACATTTATTTGATATTATCAATTAATTAGATATACACATTGTTCTTTGATATATATTGATCTTTTTATGCTACTGGGCTATATAAAATTGGCACGTAATATGGTTTAGTCTATTTTAAATATGCTACTAGATTTCCATTGGAAATATTCTTTCACTGTTTAGGATCTATTTTAGCACTATGCCTGTGCCAGGAATTTATTGTGCATGTTAACAAGTTATCATGTTAGACACATGAGAATTACTGCCCATTCCCTAGGTTTATTAGAGTATAAGTTACTGTCATCAATGCCTGTACTCATGTAGTCAATTATAATGAGAGAAAATGTGGAGTAAATCTGTGTTTGCTCATCACTTCTACAGAATGAAACCACTGGAGAACGATTGACATTTGCTTGGGTTCTTAAATGTGACAGCATCTTTAGATGTAGAAATTGGAAAATAACAAGTCACAGATGAAGGAAATAAAACTGTCAGTACTATAGTGCATAAAGAAAGCTTTCTTAAAATCACAAATGTTAGGATTCATAATAGAGGCCATGACAGACAGGAAGTAAAAGAGAAATTTGTTCTGTGAAAGAGAACTATCCCAATAGTAACTTGGAATGGCATGCTTGGGAAAGATATTCATAGGAGAAAAAAAAAAAGTAAGAGAACACTGACCACCAAAATGCTTTGGTGAACAGAAGTGTGATTCAGTCTTGAAGATTAATTAATTCCAAGAAACATTGATGTTTCAAAGTTGGAAAAAATCGATAGGGAATAAAATATATTTGGAAGCTAAAATAGAAAAAAAGTGAAATGTCTTCTTCATTCCTTTCAGTTGTAGCTATGCGTCCATTATTGCCATAGCTCTGGTTTACTTTAAAAGACACATTTGTACTTCAGGTGTTTGGATCTGAAATAACCGAAGTTTGTCCTTATCCCACACAGGATAAATTATCCATAATTGCGGGAAGGGGCCAAAGTTCATATCAAATATTCCGATTCGTACCAGAAAAATCACACTGGTCCCTGAGGGATAAGATTTACACTGAACTACATATTAACTGTAGTGAAGAATCTGTGCTCGTAGTAGCTTCCATTTTAAAGGTAAGAACAATTTTTGCATCACCAACATTCAGCATCACTCTAGAGATGTGCTTTTTGTCCTTGAGATTGCCTGATGATGATAGTTTTCTTGAACTATGGACACATGACCTCTGAATAAGAGGCATGTTAAGTAAAATTCTTATAATCTCAAAGATTCATTACCAAAACACAGGTGAACACCTTTTCTTGGAAGTTAACTTCCTTATATATTGGAAGGGCTTGTTTTGGCATTGCAAATGTTCCCATTGATTTTATCTCTATGACTGTACCATGTCAATTAATAGCAAAACAAGAAATATAGTGCTAAAAATGTGTTTTACAAAATTCATGCCTTAAATCATACTTAACAACAAAAAAAAAAACTATTCCTAAATAAAAATAGTTCAAAATAGCTGGTCCATCACACACTTACAATAAGTTTTGAAAGATTTGAGTGTTGCCCTCTGTCCAGTAGATAAACTTAATTCTTTTCCTTCTCTACCAAAAAAAATAAAGCATCACTTTTACATTAGTGAGATATTGCCATTTTAACCCCATGTCAAATAATGAAGAATTAGCCTACCTACTTCTAAATAGTCTACCAAGCTTAAGTTACCAGTGGGCAGCAGTAAGTCTGGAGCAAATATCACTGTTTTATTTTTATTTGGGCCATGATCTGAGTTTGCCTCTCAGTAGATTATAGAGCTATGGTCCCAAACATCAAAAGAAAAGATAATGCTCTGAGAATAGGCATGGTTAATAATATTAGGCAAAGTTACTGAATGATCCATCCTTGGCCCTGGAGCTTTCAAAGTGTGTCTGGCTCTAATTGCCAGAAACCTGGGACCATGTCATGGGGAGGAAAGTGAAGATCAGTAACTGGAGGTGGCCATGAGTTTTCACAGCAATTTAAAGGTACAGGAACACCTGGGAACCTTCCATTTGTCTTATTTGTAATCCTTGGTACAACATGAAAGTTAATTGTGGTATTTCATGAGCAAAGACACTTTTCTGTCCTCAAACATGCTGCTGCTTACAATTAATTAAATAGCTGATTATTTCCACATTTTAAGGAATGGAAGTGAAACTGTAAGACCTTCTCACATGTAAAGCAGGGTGTTGAATAAGAAAGTTCACCACATTCCAAGTATGCCTGTATACAGACGTATACTTGTATATTACAACTTTATACTCTGTGATCAGAAAGACAAATTGACCCAATTATACAACAGGAAGGAGGTATTTTCTGTCGCTGCCATTGTTTAATTGTTGCTTAATTACAGAAAGAACACTTACAATTTTTGTATGTTTGTTTTGTTGGTTTTATATAGTTACTGTTTCTTTTTTCCTTTATTTAGCTGTTATTAGAATTATTGCACATTTATTTATTTATTTATTTAACATCTTGAATGCTGACCTCTACCTCCTCACCTGTTACAGAGTCTTTTCCCTTCTCCCCTGAGTGGGTTAGGGATCCCATGTGTTATCCTTGAACCTCGACACATCAACTCTCTTCAGGGTTAGCACATTTGCTCCTACTGAGGCCAGTTGGTGAAGGGCTTCCAAAGACAGCGATAAGCTTTAGGAATAACCCCTGTATTTGACTTTGTTGGTCTTCCTGTAGACTCCTAATCTCAACCAGTGCCCTGAATCCCTTCCCTAACTGTTCCATAATAGTCAAAGTGCTGTAGTCATTGTTTGCCTGTGGGTCTGTTTATCAATTTTAATCAGCTGCTGGGTGAAGCCTCTCAAAGAGCAGTTATAAAAGGATCCTTTCAGGATGGCCCACAGAGAAGCTGGCCTCCTTTGAGACAGACAGAGCTTCAGGCTATGAACTGGAGTGCAGTTCTCTGATTGCAGGTAATAGTGTGGACTGGAAACCAGGAAAAGCACTTAGAATAGACAGTAGGGTTATTTCACTGATAATGCAGCCAGAACTCTGCATCTTTGATTCTAGTTTTAGGTAAGAACACATGGGCTTCTGCCTGTAGTGTCCACCTTAGAGGCAAGTTTCCAGTTGGTGATAGGCTGAGAATATCTTAAGGAAGTAGGGTTTCAACCAGTTGTTCTTAGCCTTCCTAATCCTCTGAAATCATGCTGTGATCATCCATAACCATGACATCATTTTGATGTCATTTCATAACTGAAATTTTATGTATAATACTCCATAACTATTATGGAGTATTATGCTTACTCTATGGAATATCGATATACAGGATATGTGACCCCCCAAAAGTATTGTGGCACACAAGTTGAGAATTACTGGGCTAAACTGCTATTTTTAAACAGAAATGTTTCTCAAATACTTTCTAAAATGTACATTGATCATTAATTTTCTTGTGATTTTCCTCATTAAAAAGGATTTCATTAGAAATAGTTAAGGAAGCTTGCTTTCATCTGATTTATATGAAATTTGGCTTAGTGTCCTTAATGACCAATCTCTGCTTGGAAATTTTTCTGCTATACAAAGGTATTGATACAGTAAACACTTGGGGAACTGCACATAGTTAGAATCAATGTATTTTCAAGGTACATTGGTTTGTATTTACAGGATTATAAACTGGACCAATGTCCCATGCCAAGAGGTTTCCTTTGCTCAGACATGTATATTCACTTTATAAACCGGTGCATTTCTCAAGCAAGAGTGTTGTACCATGTCTGTAATCCCACCACTTGAGGGTCTTCTACATTATAACTGTCATGGTTTGGAAGACAGAGCATGCTACACAGTTGTGTGCAGGTCAGACTAAAGTATTTGTTTGAGTGAGACAAATTAAAAGAAGTGTGTATGTATAATACCTGTGGGTTGACATCCTAGTATTATTACCATGGTATTGTGAATATTGCACATGTTAAATATATGTCCTTGATTAGAACATGAAGCTATTACTGAGTTCCCCTTTCTCAACTATAACTACCTAGAGAAGTCTGGGTCAGGTATAGCTACTTCTGTGAATCATTTTCCTGTACAATATTCCATACAATGATTTCTTTGATAACAGGAGCTTTGTGCTCCCATTTCTACCCAGGACCTCAGCATCTCTGCCTTCCCTATAGCAGGAGCTGTTACACCTGCATTGTGTTGGGTCACTAGTGTGCTTTCTGCTCCTTGTGTTGCAGAGTGTTGCAAGAGTATTACATGGATTCATACTACAATAGATATTAAATATGTCCCCATGGTGGTTGGAAAGATGGTTTCCTTTTTAACAATACTGTTTCCATACACAGAACACACATGACCTGCAACAATCTTCATTCATTCTATTTCCAAGGAACCTGACACCTTCCTCTGGGTTGTGAAGGTAGCAGATATACATGTAGTACTGAGAAATTCATACATGATTTTCAAAGTTTCCTACAATTCTATAAGGAGAATTGATTTGAAGAAAATATTTAGGGCAATTCTTCAGCTATATATTCTTATTTATTTTGAATTCTGAATATACTGTGAGCTGGTCTACAAAACATTTATGCTGATCTTTTTTTTATTCGATATATTTTTATTTACATTTCAAATGATTTCCCCTTTCCTAGCCCCCCCACTCCCAGAAAGTCCCGTAAGCCCCCTTCTGTCCCCCTGTCCTCCCACCCACCCCTTCCCACTTCCCCATTCTGGTTTTGCTGAATACTGCTTCACTGAGTCTTTCCAGAACAAGGGGCTACTCTTCCTTTCTTCTTGTACCTCATTTGATGTGTAGATTATGTTTTGGGTATTCCAGGTTTCTAGGTTAATATCCACTTATTGGTGAGTGCATACCATGATTCACCTTTTGAGTCTGGGTTACCTCAGGGCAATTCTTAAGCTGTATATTCTTATTTATTTTGAATTCTGAATATACTTTGAGCTGGTCTACAAAACATTTATGCTGATCTTTGTATTCAGAATTTTGTAAGCAACATTAATTGTAAGACAATCAACAGTAAAATTTTCCTTTTTTATGTATAGTATTCTACTGAAGATGCCATGTACAAATTACATCCTGCTAAAACAGCTCATCTCTGTGCTATTAAAATGAAAACCTCTATGAGGAATCACTTAGACACCTACACCTTATCTGTCCGCGTAGCCCCTCATGTGCTGTGGGATCCAACTTGCTGAACTCATGATTTGGGAGTGACCTCCCAAAATAGGTAAGGGGATATGATTATTTCCTTTGGGAACAAAGTCTTCATTGTGATCCAGGAATTGGGAATGTCTCCGAAAGGTCACTGAATTAAAGGACAAACTAGGATTGCATTCTTCTGGAGTTGGAGTGTCTGTTATATAATATAATTTGTGTTCTTTTAGCACTTGCTCTTACTTCTGCAAAATAGAATCATGTATGTTTGAATTATTTCAGGTACAGTATAATGTACCTCAGTCTTTTTTCAGTAGCTCTTAATTTTCCTATGAAGCTGCATGCATTGATATTTTTATTACTTTCATTATTTACTTTATATCCTGATTGCAGTACCCTCCTCTAAGTCCCATCCTCAAAACCCCTTCTTCTGTCAGTTTAATTTTAATTTAAAACTTTACTTAATTTATATTTAATTTTTAATTTTGGGTGGAAGTTTCCAGGGGAAAGAGTAAATGTGGTCAGACTAGAAAAGGAGTGTTACTGGGTGGCATGATGAGAAATTCACAGAGAATCAATAAATACCATATGTTTTGAAAAGGAAAAAAGTTAGACAACCCAAAAAAGACAATAACAAAAGAAGAAAAGAAAGCTAGGGTTCTCTTTAACAACTAGCTTCCAGAAATAAGGTCCACAGGAAGAAAGTCGTACTAGTATTACTCAGAAAAGAGTAAGATAGGCCAAGAAATAGGTTCCTCAATTTAGAAAGTGTCTTAATTTATTACTGTTGCTATGATAAAACACGGATGAAAAGCAACCTACAGAGGACAGGTTAACACTTCACAATATACTCCTTGTTACAGTTAACTACTGAGGAATGTCAGGGCCCAAACTGAAGAGGAAAGAACTGAAGCAGAGGCTGTGTAGGAGTGCTGCCTCATGACCAGCACCCCATACCTTTCTTTATCTCAATATAACTCAAGGGTGGCACCATCCTGCAGATCTTGTCCTTACAAACTCCATTGTTAATCAGGACAATATCCCATAGCCTTCCCTAGACAATCGGCCAATCTGGTGTTGCAGTTTCTCAACTAAAATTCCTCTTCTCACCAACTTGTCTTAGTCATTTTTCTATTGCTTTAATAAAGCACTGAGATTAAAGCAGCTCATAGAATGAAATACTTATTTGGGAATTAGATATCCAGAGAGATTAATGTCCTTCAAAGTCATGACAGAGGAGCATAGCTGCAGGAAGGTAGGACAACCAACAGGAAGCAGAGAGCTGGTGGCTCTCATCTTAGGCAGCAAACACGAAGCACAGAGAGTACACTGCAAATGGCACCTGCCTTCTGTGACCTTAAATTCTAATCAATGACAAACCTCCTGTGAGGAAGCCAAGGCACTTCAAATACTCAAAAGTTGTCACAAAGATGGTGTCATATATTGTGATGCCTGCAGTTACACGGCCATCCCATTCAAAGCATCAAAATAAAACTTTGCCTCTTTCCCCAAACCCCTGCAAAAAAATCACCAGTTCAAGAAACCTTGGAAGTCATTGCTGTGATTCACCAGTCATTATGGCAGCATATCAGTTCTGAAATGTTACATTGCTTTAGTAGTTTCCCCATTCTTTGCAATATATATGAAATTTTAACTAGTTAGTTGCAAAGAACTTAGAGTCTCCATTTCAGACATAGACTTCATTTCACAGTTTCATATCTGCTTGTAGTTACTGCTACTTTCCTTATCATTTTGGACATCGATTTTTTAAAGTATGTGAAATGACAAGACAATCTTTTTTTGGCATTGTGGTGTTATAGATATCTATCATACATATCATGATTGACAACTGTGTAGATATATTTGGATAGAATAACAATATCATTGTGATCATAACCAAAAGAGGTCAGATGACATAAAGACATCAGTAAATACTGCTGGTAAGTCACCTGTTATGATAAAAAAACCATAAATGGCCACAGTGGGAAACCACAGATGCTCATACTACAGAAGTAAAGATTTCATCTGATGCTCCTCAGGTGGAAGGTCCTACAAGTTAAGAGAACTTTTAATTAGTTATCACAGGGAATGAACAATAATATCATTCCTTGATTTCATAAATTTGTAAATATCAGAACAGCATTTTAGCATATCATGGTATTAAAGCATTGGAAAATATTTTAAACAACACTTAAATTATGTGGTTATATGGATATATACATAGGTAAGCATACAGACACACATATATACATACATACATACATACATACATACATGTATGTATGACAAGGGAATTCTTTTTTTAAACCCTGTAAGAATTCCAGAATATTATGTGCTATATTTCTATCCTTTTCTTCCCATGGTCCATAAGTCATGTAGGATAACTTAGATATGAAATTATTTTTAAAAAGGTTCACTTAGAAACAATTATTTGATTTAAAAATGCACTAAACTTACTACAAGATTAAACCATGTGCCAGCAAGCTGTGCTATCCTTGTACAAAAACAATGATGTTTGAGAGATGATCTTACCAAATGCCTAGCATTTGGTATAAATATTAATTTGCATGGGATCCACCACAATACATATGTGAGAATCTTAACCTGCAATATTATTGAAATTCAGATATAGTGTTAACTCAAATAATTCTTTGTGTAGATTCTTTGTTCATAAAATATACTGAAAAACTAGTCTTATCTGAAATGGGGTGAATCTATCATCTGAGAATGTTTGTACAATGAAATTTTTATGTTTCCTTTAGCAGGGAAAAATGAAACAACTTCAACATATATCTTTTCACAATGGAAATTTCCTCATGACTGAAGAAGTTGCTGGTCATTTTATTTCAATGTTCCCTTCTACCTCCCTCTTAACCACAGCAGAAGAGATTATTACGAGAAACAACTTCAGTTTTATATTTAACCATATTGTTACATAGTTTCACTCACTATATTTATTTTATGTTGTATATTACACATTCTTATCTATTAATATTAATAAATGGTATTAAATTATGTTATTGCTTAGACTCCAATTTGTCTGATTCATGATTCTCCATAGTCTTTGGAAAATGGCATTTTCAGTATTCTCCTTCACCTCTGTTACTTAGGCACCTGTATTCCTGTGACAGATCCATGTTAGTATTTGTTTCTTCCAAAGTTCCAAAAATGGGCATTCTATGTACTGCTCAATAAATGAAAGGTAGGGATTTATCTGCCCAAATTCTTCCATATTGTCACTATAAAATACTCCCCATCGCTAAGTGTCAACTATTTAGTTGTACAATAAAATCAGACTCACTCCTGTGCATTGGAGCAACACTTTTTTAAAAAAAATTAATAATAATCCTATTTCTGTAAAATGGTACTCTAGAAAATTGTTTACATTAGGAAAAATAGCTCATTATTTGAGGTCTCAAGATATCATCAAACAGCACTTGTGATGTCAGGAGGTTGTAACTAGTGAAATCCTTTACCTAGTTGAGAAGCAGAGGATGATGAATATTCATATGCAGTAAGCTTCTTCCTTTTATACATTCGACAAACCAGGAAAGGAATTGTAGAACCCAGTTACATTGTTAGTTTGCCCATATCAGTTACTTAAGCAGAGACATTAACACATTATATATATCCTGAGTTTTGCAAGCAAATGGATGAAATTAGAAAATATCATCTTGAGTGAGGTAACTCAGACACAAAATGACACAAATGGTACGTAATCAGTAATAAGTGGATATTAACAAAAAAGACAAAGAAATACAGAATACCAAAGATATAGTCCACAGAACTCAAGAAGTTAAACAAGCTGAAGGTGAGGATGGCTCAGTACTACCAGAGTAAGAAGAAAGCAATCACAAAAGGGTAGGGAAAGAACTGGGAGGGAACATGGACAGATGGGAGCTTGGTGGGGGGGAGGGGATCCTGGTTTGTTATTGGGTGACAGAAAAGGACTGAAGCCCTGAGGGCCAGCAGAAAAAAATAGTAACAGGCAACCTCAGGAAGTAGGATGTTGTGGGGGGAGCTTGCAGAATGTACCAGAGACATGCGAGGTGAGAGGCTTTCAGGACTCAAAGGGCAAGACCTCAGATGAAATCCCTACAGTAGAGAGAGGAAACTTATAGAGCCTGCCTCCAGCAAGAAGACAGGGCATCAAGTGAGGGATAGGGTTGCCATCCCACAGACAAACTCTGACCCACAATTGTTCCTGTCTGAAAGAACTGCAGGGATGGACATGAAGAGGAGACTGAGGTAAAGAAGGACCAGGGACAGGCCCAAAGTGGGATCCAGCTCAAGTGGAGGCCCCAAGGCCTGACACTATCCTGAGGCTATGGAGATTTAAGAATAAGGGTGCCATCATGACTGGCCTCTGAAAGACCCAATAAGCAGCTGAAAGAGTCAGATGCAGATATTTGCACCCAAGCAATGGACAGAAGCTGCTGACTCCCATTTCTGAATTAGAGGAAAGTTAGAAGAATGAGAACAGGAGGGCGACCCAGTAGGAGAAAAAGCACTCTCAATTAACTTGGACCCTGAGGTCTCTCAAAACACTAAACCACCAACCAACCAGGCAACAAACACCAGCTGATGCGAGGCTCCCCACACATATACAGCAGAGGACTGCTGGGTCTGGTTTCTGTCCGAGAAGGTGCGCCTAACCCTCAAGAGACTGGCTGCCCCAGGGGATTTAGAGATCTGGTGGGATGGAGCAGGGGGGTGTGGTGAGGGTGTTAGGCACATCCTTGTGGAGACTGGGGTTGGCGGGGTGGGGGGGGGAGGAGGTATGTGAAGTGGAACAGTCAGAGTGCAGATGATGAAAATAAAATCTGGAGTGCAAAAATAGATAGATATTCTATCTATTTTCTTAGGAACCACCAGACTGATTTCCAGAGTGGTTGTAGCAGCTTGCAACCCCACCAGCAGTGGAGGAGTGTTCCTCTTTCTCCACATGCTTGCCAACACCTGTTGTCTCCTGAGTTTTTAATCTTAGCCATTCTGACTGGTGTGAGGTGAAATCTCAGGGTTGTTTTGATTTACATTTCCCTAATGACTAATGCTGTTGAACATTTCTTAAGGTGCTTCTCAGCCATTCAAAGTTCTTCAGGTAAAAATTCTATGTTAAGCTCTGTACCCCATTTTTAATAGGGTTATTTGGCTCTCTGGAGTCTAGCTTCTTGAGTTTTTGGTATATATTGGATATTAGCCTTCTGGGCTCAAAGCCAGGGCTTGAGCAGAGAAACAGGAACAAAGAAATGCATTACCTTGCCACCAGAGAAACCTCAGAGGGAGGACCCAGCTGTAGTTTTCCTCCTCCCAAGTGCAAAATGTGTAAAGTGTAAACAGAAAATAAACCTTCAGTTTTAATTGAATCATCCTCCTGCCCCCCAGTGTCCAGGGATAGACAAGTGTAGAGACAATCCTGGCTTTTCTATTGCCTACCTGCTTGTTCAACATAAGGGATGGGGTGTATCAAGAAGGGACCAGCTTCCTTTCCTTATAGCTCTAGGGTAGTACTTGGAGTCATTCATTCCCACAGCTGCCAGTGTCCCCAAAACTAATTCACTAATTGATCAGAGGCATTGTTCACTCCTCAGCCTGACTTAAGACTAATAAACACCATCTGTTGATTATGTGGCATATATATATATAATATTTATATAAATATATCTCTATGTAAAAAAAAAGTCAGGCATTGTTCTAATCAGCCTTTATATGTGACATTGTTGTTTTTCTTCATAGCTTTTACTATTTTGATTCCTCTGCACATGTAATATTTGAGTATTATGTGTCTACTTGATGTTCTGTATGCTTTTAATACTTTCACAGGTATCTCTTATTTTGGGGAATCTGTTTTCTGACAAATCATATACAAACAGTTAATTCATTGTATTCAATAGAGTCTTACCTGTCTTCAAAATGAGACATATGCCCACCTTCATGATGGTTATTAAAAAGCAAACAAACTTTTCACCTAGTTCCCTCAAAAAATCCACACGTCTCCCCAGCCCACCATGGCAGAGGAAATTGATTGCACTACTGGAGATGCAGCGGCTTCTATCACTTCTCCTATGCAGTGTTAAGCCCTGCGCAAAACAGCTTCCTGGTGCTTAAAAGGCAACCATGCAAAATCATGGAGATGTCAACTTCCAAGACTGGGAAGCATGGTCATGCCAAGTTAGGTCCTTCCTAGTCATTCTTGGCTTCACCGGTAAGATCATTTGTGTTCCATTCCACATCATGAGGTTTCTATACTTAAAATAACTTATTTCTCTAACCTCAGTCTCTTGAAAGATCGGATATTACTCTCAATAATGCTGTCCTTTAATTGGGCCCTTAGTATGTTTCATTAACTGGAAACCAAAATTTTATTGAACCCTGGTGATCTAAAACATTTTGTTTAGTTGAAGCAATCCAGTTCTTATAATTCTAAGAGACTTGGTTTTCACTTTCTGTGGACGCTTGTTAATTGAAGTGCTGAGTTACATAGTGTGTTGAATTTTGATGCTATGAAACTGTTCAGGTTTTGGGTACTTACTGAGTATCAGTTCTGTGCCCCTGCAACTTTTTCAAAGAAAATAAGATGACTTTGAAAGAGTTGAAAGGTTGCTGGAGAGATGGCTCTCCAGTTAAGAGCACTGACTGCTCTTCCTAAGGTCCTGAATTAAATTCCCAGCAACGACGTGGTGGCTCACAACCATCCATAATGAGATCTGACTCCCTCTTTTAGAGTGTGTGAAGACACCTACAGTGTACTCACATATGATAAAAAAATACATTTTTTTAACTAGTGAAAGAATACATTACAGTGTTGGGTTGAGCTCCTCTGTAGGCGTGACATAGGCGATCAAGATTGACCATGTTTCCTTTTGTTCTCGCCTCTATCAGGTACACCTTGTTGGAATTGACATTTTCACTGGCAGAAAATATGAAGATATTTGTCCCTCTACTCACAACAAGGATGTTCCAAATATTAAGAGAAATGAGTATCAAGTAAGTACTGATCTCCTTCATAGTGTTTCAGAAGTGTATAAACGTCCTCTTTAGTAGTAGGTTTTCAAGAATCGAGAGTAGTTTTATAGAGTATATCCCTCACCAGTTACTAGGCTACACTTATCTTACAGATTAGATAAATAGTGTTTTGTTTTGTTCTGTTGCTGTTAATATTCTGTACCTTTAATTGTTAGGAAATAGGAGATCATGTATCTAAGGTGGCCTTGAACTACCTATTCAAGGATGATCTTCAGTTTCTGACCCTCCTTCCTCTGCCCGTGAGTGCTGAGATTATAGGATGCATCTTCATGCCTGGCTATCCTATAGTGGAGGTCAAATCCAGGGCTTTGTACATGCTTTAGGCAAGCAACCTACAGTTGTGCTGTTTCTCCAGCATCTATTCCTGCATCTTAAAAACCCTGTATTGGACCAGTGAGATGGCTTGGTTAGGCGCTGTCTGTGAAGTCTTATTCTGGATAGAGGTGTTCTTTACTTGTGAGCTGGGAAACGCCTATACCTGCATACATATACTCATTAGATACATAAATGTGAGGCAGGAGAATCAGAAAGACTTCGGAAGATTAGAATCAACTGCATTCAGTCAATGACTTCCTTTTATTCTCTGTCTTTTAACTCCTTAAGAAGTTTAAAGGAGATGGGTTCCCATTCTGGATCTCCATCATCCATGTTACCCTGACTACTGAAGAATCCTCAGACTTCAGTGGCTGGTTTACCGACTGCAGTCTTCAGGTTGGTATTTAGTGCCCAGACGGAAAGTGATCATTTCACATCCATTGATTGGTTCTCGATTCCCGGCTCCACTGTAAATGTATTTATATAATAACTTATTTGATCCTTATGATAGTTTAATGGACTCAGGAAGTGTTCCATCTTGATTCTCCATATCATGTAAATGAACTTTTAGCTTGGCAGTTGCATCATGAAGTTACTCATTAGCAATGTTCCGTACCTATCCCCTAAAGAAACAAAGTTATCAAGTAAAGAGCTATGCTTTGAGCTTCCAGGAGAATGCTTTCCATAAGTCTTCAAAAATACACCTCCTAAAGATGAGAGAGGACTCTTTTCTAGATTATCTAAATGTTTTTACCCACTATGAATGCAAACTTTTGTTAGAAACTGGTCAGACTTTAATGTAAAAAGTATGAACTCTCTGGTTTTCAGCAAATGTTTATTTTTTCCAATATGTAATGTTCTTAAAAAGTTTTGAATGTTTTAATTTTCATTCAGAAAGAAAGAAATAATTTCCCACATATGCTAATTTACTTTTAATTCTGATTATCGTGAAATTGAATTGGTATTTTTATAAAATATCTTGTCATTATTGTTTGAATTGTGTGATGATAACCATTGGCTGCTGTTCCTCCTGACTCCTCTAATCTCATTGCTGTTAAATGTTTTCTACGTAAGAGCTGGAGTCTATCTACATATTCTTTGAAAGAAATATCACAGATTTTGACCTGTATGATATTCATTTAGCATATGACTTAGTATTCTAATTGTATGAACATGGTACAGCAGAGAACAACCAAAAGAGTGACTATCAATCTATTGATCTATCATCCATCTGTCTCTGTATGCTTTCTCTCATCCTTATCACTTTCACATACATAAATTAGATTGTGAACAAATGTGATTCCCTAAAAAGAGTATTAGTTCAATAATTAGTTGAAAATTATTTGAAGACACTAGGTATAAAGAATGGAAATATATGTGTCTCCTTCTCAGATGGCATGACCCTTATACTATTGACACCACAGTTGTCCTTCATCTTGACTGCTAGAAAATCCTCAGATTTCAGTAGTTTGTCTCCCAAATGTAGTCACCAGTTTGGTGTTCAGAAGTAGGAAGGCAAAATATAATTTAAAGTTCATTGAAAGTTTCTCCCCTCCAGACTCCACAGAAAAGGTATTTTTATCACTAGTATGGTTCATATAAGTAATCTGGTTCTAATTACATCAAAAAGTGTTCTCTTTTGAATCCTTCCTATCATATAAGCTATCTCTTAACTCAGCAGTGATTCCTTGAAAAAGTAGTCAGTGGAGGAATATTCAGAACCAATTTCTATGGAAAGAAAATTATTATGTGAGGAGAGATATGCTTTGGGGAGAACTGTTTATGTAAATCCTAAAAGAAATCTGTCCAAGTTAAGAGTGAGGATTACTGTATGAGCAGCCCAATTGTTTTAAACACACCATGACTACAAAGATTTTTTTCAAATCAGATTTTTTTGTTTGTTTATTTTTCTGATTTGGCAGTGATCAAGTTTATTATAACTGTTTTGACAGTACAGCTGAACATCAGAACCATGAAAGCTGAGGTCTTTGGCTTGAGTTGTTTAGATTAATACAATTATACCCTCAGAAGACAATATACACCAGCTGCCCATTTCTAAGCTTTCACTGTTCAAGACAGTTTGAGGAAGGGACAATCAGATTAGAAAGACATTTCTGAAGGAAAAAAGACATTTGGGCCAATATAGGAAAGGCCAGTGTCTTTACATGTATAAAAGGAGTCTAAATTTTTTAACTATGGGTCATTTTTTAAATTCTTACTATCTTCCCGTTAGCATATCACTTATATTAAGAGTTACAATTATCTTTTAATATCACATATTTATTGTGAATTTCATACATATAGACAATATATTAAACATGTTCCCTTTCAACATGTTTTCATATCATGAACCCTTTAAAATTTAGTATAACTTCTTCACTGAATACTTGTTCTGTTAGGTGGCGACCAGGACCACGAGAATCTTATTTTTTCTATATTGAATCTCTTGTGAAGGAAGACGCGGGAGGAATACATCGAACCTTGCTTTCCAAGGTCCTGTGGAACCACAAGTGGCACGAAAATGAGTAAAAGACATCTGTCCTTATTTAATCATGTTTTGGTTGTGTCTAGTAACCTGTGAGTATGTGCAACTCACACATATACACACATTTACACACAAAGAGGTAATATTTATCCTATCATGAAGTAATAGAAAATCACACCTCTGGGAAGTCAATTTGTTTGAGTTATTCCAGTCACTTTGTTGAAGTTGATTATCATGTTTTGGAGTTCTCTGGTGGAATTTTTGGGTTCACTTAAGTATTAAATCAAATTATCAGCAAATAGTGATAGTTTGAGTTGTTCCTTTCCAATTTGTATCTCTTTGACCTCATTTTTTTCTAATTGGTAGGGCTAGGACTTCTAGTACTATATTTAATAGGTAGGGAGAGAGTAGAATCCTATTAATCTGATAATTTCTTATAAGTATAGGAATCCACTGTCATCACCTGCTTGAATCCCAAGATATCCCCAAATCTCTTCCTAGTTGTACATGTCTTCTTCTACTCTTGACTTCAAATAAAAATATAAATAATATCAGCTTTTTTGACTGAATATTGTAGAAACTACATGAACTGAGCTCTCCTCATGAGACAATGTCTGCGTCATGGCTGGAGGACAGCATTTTGCTACATGCCTTGATGGCTTTATGTAATCTGTTCTGAAATTCATATCTGTTAGTGATAGCAACAATCCACTGCTTTACATTTAGTTTATTGATATGTATTTTCAACATATTCAGAGTTTTTATTTCAATCCACTTAGGATAAAAGGTATAATTCCTTTTTCCTATAATAAACATATTTTTATGTATCATTGAACAATATTTAAAAGCCTATATTTCCTAATATTGGGAACATGTGATTATAAGGTTAACTTATCTCTTGAGAATTACTTACATATCCATTGTTCACCATGAGTCAAGAAATATTTTAATGTGTACAGACCTCATTTTCTTTTCATTTTCATGCACTAAAAACATTAATTTAGAACTATTTTGTTTAAAGAGACACTGTCTCTTGAAATGTTTCTGTTTTTTAAACAAGATCACTATCAGGAAAAATGCACACATCTTTGCAATCATTAGTTAGATCTTAATGTGTTTGAAATGCTCTGTGAAGACAGTATTTTATAATAATGTCAATTAGAATTCTATGTGAATTATTTCTCTATCTCGTGTGCTTTTCTATAATCCTTTGTTTTTAAATTGTACAGTAGTTCTCAGATATTCAACAACATATCAGAAGCTTTACATTTCCTTAAATTTTCATTGCTCACTGTGTGTGTGCTATTGTGTATGTGATTTGTGTCTGTGTAATTGTGTCTGTGTCATTGTGTGCACAATTAAGTGTGTTTGTGAATGTGGTGTTCGAATGTGTCCTTGAATATATGATTTCTGAGCCATGAGCTATATTTTCATCCAAATCAAATGCACACATTGGTTCCTTGCTATTTTCATTAAAATCACAAAAACAGAGATACTCTTACATATTCTATGATGTTTTCGCAGAATTCTTAGTCTAAAGATAAAAAGGTGTAAAATCAGTTAGTGTAACTTGTTCTTATTTATAAAATTCAAGTAACCTCTCATGTTGTAATATGGTCTTGGGTGGATCTTCAGCAAAACACACACACACACACACACACACACAATTATTTTCAGCGCAATAGGTTAGGCCTAGTAGATAGAAGACAATAAATAAAAACCCTGCAAAAGAAATGGCTTATGAAGTGGTTTCCTTTAATTTTGGTACAAGGTTGCTTCAGGATAGTGACGGGAACTTCTGCTATGTTTCTTATTTAAGGGATTCCTAGTTACTTACAATGCTTTTCTTAAATGGAGCATTATGTTGAAAGTGTACTAACCTATGTTTTGTTTTTTAATTTTCTTTTGTTTTTGTCTTTTGTTTTCTATTTAAATAGCTGCTGCTATTAATCGTTATTTATCTAATACAGTGCACATTCTGTGCATTAAAGTAAGAGTGTGCAATCATCGAAGTCTAGATGGGGAGGAAGGAAGAGGTCGTTCTCTATTTCAACCACCCTCCCTGCCTGTCTACTGCCATTATGAACAAAAAATCAGGATGCTGAGCTCCTGCAATCATGGCTACTCAGTCTTCCTTTATCATACACAACCTGCTACAGTTATGTTTGAATACCAAGTATCCATGTAGTTAATTTTGTGATATGGTAGACTGACAGTCTTCCAGAGTTATCTCCAGTGAAGAAAACAGGATATTTATTCTACATTAGAGTTGCCATTTCGGACTGTAGATTATAAGCAATGATTACATAGCTAATTTTGTAATGAAGAGCTTCAAAGTTATTTTATACCTTTCTTCTCTGTACTTTTCATAGCCATTATGTGTAAGAGAAACAAAATTAGATAAGGTGAACGATATAATTAAGAAGTTACTACCAATGATACAAATGCTTGTAAGTTATTTTAAAGTTTCTTGGGGTTAAAATTGAATTTATTTTTTGAGATCCACATATGTACAAATTTGTATACATATAAACACTCAGATGAAACTTAATCATGATAAATTTGTGCTCATATTTTTCAATCTTCTCCTTTTGGAAATAAAGGCATATAAGGTATAATAATAGTCTTGAAAGGGACTTTTATTGAATTTCTTGTCTACATTTAATAAAAATGAAACACATAGCACAATGGTATTTAGCCATACTTTTACTATCTCTAGACAAAGAAGCATTGTAATAAATTGATATTAATTGGTCATATGTGCTCACCTCATTTAATGTATTCCAAAGTTATAGGCAAGAAAATCTTTCTATCTTTCTCTCTTTCTTTCTCTTTCTTTCCTTCCTTCCTTCCTTCTTTCTTTCTTTCTTTCTTTCTTTCTTTCTTTCTTTCTTTCTTTCTTTCTTTCTTTCTTTCTTTCTTTGTATTCATTATAATTTTATTTCTAATCTTTTACATTATATGATTCCTCTCCTCTCCCATTCCTTCTTGGTTTCTTTTCCTGTATAGGGAGGTGTAAGCGTGCACGTGTGGTGTGTTTGTGTTGGTTTTTACTTATTTAATAAATATAATTGTATATTTCTGTTTTTCTCTCTGCATACATATTTGTATGTTTATTTTCTCTTTTTAAATTGTGCATCTCTGTTAATTCTCTATCACTCATTCTGTGTTTGTTTCTCTGTATGTCCCACTCTATCACTTCATGTGAGTTTATATGATGACAATCTGAATGTTAGTCTGTTTCTCTGTCTCACTCTTTTCTCTCCTTTTATGTTTGGGTAGGTGGAGTTTTGAGTGTTTACTGGAATGGATTTTCATCCCCTAGCATAATACATTTGAACTCCATGGAAAAATTCCTTAATTTTAATCATGAACCAACAAGAAAGTTCTGTTGATGATAACTCCAATTAGAGCATGGAATCATTTTCATCATTCCTTTAAGATGCTAAGTATCTCAAAAGAAAGTACGATTTATATGATTGTTTCAAATGTATCCATAACTCTGAGTGCAGGAATTATTAATTAAGTTGTGGAACTTCTTTCCAGTATCTGTTCTATTTTTCAGTTTAGATATATCTTCACTCTCTCAATAGACTGGCTCTCTCTAAATGAAAGCCAATGGTTGTGTGTATTCTTAGGCACCATCAAAGCCTCTCTGTTTTTTGTCTATTTTTCTCACTGTTACTGAAATAACCATATCTTTCAGATGTTCCTTTATAAAGTCATCATAATCACTGTGAGTATATGACTCTCTGGGTACTAGGATGTGACCTCATGCCAAATCAATGTATAATTTTCCACTGACAGACTGGAGAGACCTATGTGAGTCATTTTGTAATAATATTGGTCATGGTTAGTGTGGATGGCTGAATGTAATTTCTCAGTCTGTTGTGGATCCATAGACCAAGATTCCCTCAGTTAGGAAAGGCAAGTCCCCAAGGGTTTTCTCCTGAAATCAGTCCTGATGACTCAAATCTGTGTTCAGAAGACATGCTCTTAATGCTAGTTGTAATTATTTCCCTGCTACAGAGCTGAAAATTGCAAGTAAAGAAAATCACTCGATTCTTCAAGATTCTACAGTCAAATTATTTGTGAGCGTTGTTTCTTTTTGGCTCTCAGAACAGTGGAGATTATCAACTGTGGTTCTGTCCTGGCCACAAGTAAGCTCCAAGAACACTCCAAGGTAAATAACAGGGAAATGTAAGGGAGGACTAGCTGAGAATGTTTTCATTATTCAGTCTTAAATATGAATTCACATTAAAACAAAATAACTAAACATTTCATTTATTAAATACATAATTCATTATTATAGTCTTCAGGCACATGAAAACATCTTATTCTGAAACAGTCTGCAGTCTGACAAAAAATATAACAGAAACTTCGGTGTTTTCCCCTACAGAAACTAAATTTTCCTATAAATATGAATAAAAACTCTGGATGTATCATTTCTAAAGAAAATAACTGAAAAATCATTTGGTAGTCATTACAGAAAATCCTACAAGCAAAAGAAATTTTTCATTGTTTGCCAACACTCATGTGATAGCTGGTAGGCATCCATTATTCCAATTTTAGGGGATCAAATTCCCTGTTCTGACCTGCTCAGGTATCAGGCTCAATATGGTACAAATATATACATCAGAGCAAAACAGTTACAAACAGAAGCATAACTAAAGTTAAAACAAAAACACCTTCAAGAACAATTCATTGTCTTTAAGCAAACTGTCATCAGAAGTCTTTTTTATTTTGTGTGTGTTTGAAGATTTCTCATAAGCAGCAAGAAATTCAGCGACTTTAAAAAATATAGAATTTGTTTTGTTTTTGTGCTTTTGTCCCAGGATTTAAAAACTGGAACTGTGGTAGGTTGGAGCAAACATCCCCCAAAATTCTACAATGTAGCTGAGGACTTTGATTATAAATTGTTTTTGTTTGTTAGTTTTGTTTTTAACAGTCACTCCAAGTGTCCATGAAATATATTGTTTCAAAAAGTCCCTCACACGCCCAACAGCCATTCCCATTCCTAAGAGGAGGATGGCTGTATCCATGCCTTGAGTCCACACTGGGGAAGGTGAAAGCATTGCTTTCGTATAAATTATGTACTGCAAATTTTTAAAGTCCTCTGCCTTAATAATTCTTCATTTTTATTTTTAACTTCTGAACTGTCAGCAATTGTGCCCTCTACCACCACCCCCTATTTTTGTCCCCCAATTTTATATATAATGGCTTTGTTCTCCCTGGGAGTGGGTCAAGTTATTGCAGCAGGCAGGACTGTCCTCTACACTGACTTGAAACCATTTTAATAAGAGTGCACACCTTACAAAAAAATTTTAAAATGAAAATTGTAAATGTAGCAATATCTCAGAGTCCATGTGAAATATGCAGCTCACATCTAAATATGACAATTCTGCCACTGAATGAGAACTCATATTTAGATTATTGGAGATGTCCCTATCCCATCACCTGCTATTCTTTATATTGCCTTTTTAAAATAAATCATTGCCAAATAAATAATAGTAATAAAATTAAAAAAGCATTGGGATACAATTTAAAATTCTGAGATCATCAAGTGTGCTTACAAGGAAGATCTTTTAAATTCTAACAAATAGGTGAGGTTCGAATGTAGAAAGTGACTTCCAGACAAGTGACAGTAACAATGACTTTTGAAGATTAGAGGAAATGGCTATTCAAAATTTTCTCATGTATCATAAAAATAATCTATGGGGTCATTTGTATTTTTGGAGGAAACTGAAACTGGACTACTTTTATTTTTCCAATATTTATTTTCAGGGTTTTATTTTTAATTTTTGAATTGTTTACATTCCAAATGATTTTGCCTTTCCTAGTTACCCCCTCCTCAAAAGTCCCATAAGCCCTCTTCCCTCCACTGTCAAAGTATAACAAAAAATAGGCCGCCATACAAAATTCTCCAGTGAAGTAATAAATTGAATTCTTTCTCCTCGATTTTAGAGTTCTTAGATTACACATCCTTACTTACACATCATAATATCCATGTAAGTCTCCTAATGCTTAGGGCATACAGTCTACATTGTCCCAAAAAAGAATGAGACATAAAATACAGCAGTTGTTCCTAAATCTGATTGGAAGGGTTGCTCAGTCTCATTATTCTTAGTGTCAATACATATTCTCATTTCTTCTTATAGGTTGTAAGAATCCACATGACATTATTATGACACAACTTCAAAATACCTACAGTAGATTGAACTCAAGAATTTCCACAGCTTTTCCCATCTTTCCTGGGTTGATTGTGAAAGACATAAATGCAGATGCACTGAAGCAATTCATCTTAAAGAACCAAGACTCAGCTAGAACCCAGAAAAAAGTGAGTCCTCCACCTTCCTTCAAGTACCATCCTGGTTCCCACTTCAATTTAGCATCCAATATTGATGCATGTTGACATTTTCTTGCGCAGGGGAAGGCACTGTAAAAAACAAACCCAAAACAAAACAATATGCCCCATGTCCAGCTAGAGATCTCTATATTCTGATATCAAGACTAAGCTTGATTATAAGGAGAACATTCAGTTGTTCCAGACAAATAGAATATATACATTCTTATGAAGGGGAAATACTGCTGATGATAGAAATTTAAGAATGGTTCTCCTAAAAGCTCTACAAGCTTCTTATGAAGGGGAAATACTGCTGATGATAGAAATTTAACAATGGTTCTCCTAAAAGCTTTACAAGAAATATAAGAATGGGAGGAGGTTCACTATGACATTTGAAGACAATAAAAAACTGATTGATGTGAATGAAAGTGAAAGTGGCTGTGAAAACGAATATGACTACTGAAACAATTGCTTTTACATAGTTCAGGGAAATTGATCAATTAGATATCATTTATCTTATGATGTAGTGCAACTTAGCATCATCTTGTGAGAATTCCCACATGATCATGTCTTAGAGAACACTAGATCATGCCTTAAAGACATCTTACAAATTAATAACAGTGTAGAGTAAAGGGAAGAAAAATATATAGACCCTGCAGGATACCTAAACCATTACAACATGGATATTATGTAATTGAAATTGGGTTTTTAAAAAGAGCCATGTAAATTACAGTGTTCTAGGTAATGATCACTTCTGCTCCTTAGATGCAATGGGAAGACATCTTGAAAAAAGACCTTTTCTGACATCATGTTTACATAGGGTCTCTGTGCCACACCAGGACCAAAGAGGAAAACTCTTTGGAAAAGGGCCGAGTTCCATTTGCTAAGATGGAAAATGGCCCATAGCAATTCTGTTAGGTCTCACATGGTTCATTTCTGGTTCTCCTAAGTAAAATCTGAAAAAAAATAAGTGTTGCCTTATCTTTCAGGGTTAACATTAGGATGGGATGTGTATAAAAAAAGATTGAGGCACAAAACCAGTTCAAGGCTTGTCAATGTCAGCCTCTGTACTGCATCTGTGCTTGCCATAATCTGGTTTTCATGAGCAAATAGTGCTCTGTGCTCCATGACATTTGACAGGTATTTCCCTTTCTTCCTCTCAGGACAGCCTGTTGTAATAAGGGAAAAATGCCCCACAACAGAGGGCTTATTCTTCATTTCTGCCAATGAGACATCATGTAAAACCCTAAGGGAAGTGTTGGATTCTAGGGAAGACGTGGATGTAAAAGATCACTCGGTCCATGAAGTGGTCTGGATCCTAAAGGTAGGGAAACTCCTTGAATCATCCACCTTCAGGATTTCTTTGAGTCTACATGAGCAGTTTTCTTCATCATGAGTTCCCTTGAATGATAGTAGAAATATATGAGAGAAATCTGGCAAGCTGAAAGGTTCTTCTGCTATTTACAACATAAGGAATAGGGACTCAAACAGAAATCCAGTCAGAATGAGGCATAATGTAACTAAATATCGTTCATGTGATTTTTTCATGTGGCCATGTGGAGGATCACTTCATACACGCATATGCGTGTTCTCTGGTATGCATGCCTAATCAGATGGATTTGACTACCAGGCTTCTTCTTTCCTTGTCACTCTGTCCTTTTATCTGAAAGGCAGATTTCTTTTCCTCAGTATGGAGTATGTGACTCCTTCATGTATCTCTCTGTTACACATACTCATGATCTGCATATCTCTGTCTCATGAAACATGGGTACCCAAATGTAGGTCCTCATGACTTTGAAACAAGTATTCTTCATTATTCTGCCATACCTTAAGCACAATAAGATGATCATTTTTATCTTATTATTAAAATTAAAATTCAATTCAATAATTTCATTCCTTCCTGTCCCTTTGTCTGACTTTGTTTCCCATCAATCTCCCACTTCTGTGAAAATATGTGGCCACTTTTCATTCATTGTTATTATAATATAGAGAAAAATGTGTCTGTAAATATGTTCAAATAACTAGTCCAATATCCTCGGTAGTATATGGACTAATTCTGTGAAGTTTGTCTTCACAAGATTTACTCATTCCCAGTTAGTGTTGCTGTCATGGATGATGCTTTGAACAGAAATTCTTTTGACAAGCCTATTATATTGTTGGACTATCAGATGTGAAGCCTTGCCAACATGTCTAGACGGCCCAGGCTCAAAGCAGATTACCTGATCATCTGGTGTACAGTCTTTCTGACTCTTTTAACCAATGTTTGGAGCCCAAGGTTCAGAAGTTGGTAGGCAATTTGTACACACTTGGGCTTGGATCAACAGGACATTTTGTTCTCTGTACCTTGAAGAGCTGTGGTGGTCTGTAATACTCTCCATTCTTTACCAAGAGAATCTACTTTGATGTATGGAAAAAGGCTTAATTATGTACAGATTTTAGTTTAATTATTTAGAACAGAGTAGAGAACCATGCTTGTTTAGAGAAAGAGTGATAGGACCTTCTCTAATAGCCACATGTGATCCCATGCTTCCTATGATAGACATGGTTTTCTGATCTTCAGAATTTAATTAATAACTGAATATGGTTGTCTTTGTTGTAGTTATTATAACTGTATATTTCTGTTATTTTAAAATAGTATTTGACCCGAGGCATTGATCTCTCTGGTGTGATAGTTTGCAAAGATGTCCAGTAGAGGCACTTTGACCTAAGAAGAGATTCTTTTGCAATCCAAGCAATTCTGAAAATCTGCTCTTAGTTTTCCCGTTTTGAAGGACAAATTTTACTGGCTCTGCATATCAGTCAACATCCTACCTTAGGAAAAGTTGGGGAGCTGTGAAGAAATTTGGAACTAAAGTAAAGTTTAGAGTTGACTATGTTTGAGTAATCTCCATAATTTATCTTTTCTGAAAAATATTTTTCTCTCTTTATAAGGAGTTTCTTTGAACTATTAAAGGAAGTCTACTGACTTTTCTATTATATAACCAGTGGCTTGCTGTAAACCAAAAGATTAATGACAAAGAGAAATTAGCAGCAGTGCAGAGGTAATGTCTGGTCAAATATGGGAACAATATCAACAAAATAGAAGTTATATTTGCTTATACACATTAGAGATTATGTATCTCAGAAATATTCACTAAAAATGCTGACTGACAACAAAACTTTCAGTTGTTCACAAACATGGAAGACATTTTGAAACAGAAGTATGACTTGGTGAGCCACAGTGGATCATCCTTATGACTATCATCTTTTTATTCCATGTACATTTTTCATTTCCCCCTGAATCTGGGGAAACATTTCAAGCAATATTTCGAGTTTTCATTTTTACTTTGATGTTATTCATGGAGGTCCATACTTAAGATACAATTACTCTGTACACTTTCTTGATATTTACAAATCTAGTAAACTTGTTTTAAAATAACTGTGTCTTTGTTCAGTCTTTTAGAAAAACTCCCAGAACCAAATGCTCTGGGACAACTTTTTAGGATTTTACATAATATTGCACAAAATTCTTCTGTTAACCAAATTCCAACTTAGCATCTATCTGCTGAGATAGTACCATATATCTCATGGCTTCCTAGCTATCACAATAAAATCCTGGAAAATTTTATTGCTGAAAAGGTTATTAGGCATAAAATTTAAGCCTAGATTGAGAAGCCTTTACAATGAGATAGGAATGCAGAATTATTCTGAGTGTCTGGCTTATTTTGTTGTTGATGATGATGGTCTTGCTTTTGCTTTTGTTTCATTTTGTAAAATAAGTAAAACTTTGAATGGTGTTCTTTTGGTAAAGAAAAATCATTGATTGATTTTAAGTAAGAAAAATATAAATGAGTATTTGAGCTCTATGACTGAGTCTTTTGTCAGTTATGATTTAGAATATGCTTAGATTATGCCAATGTGAAAAATGCTGTGAAATGGTAAAAAAAAACTCAGTTCAGCAATCAAGACTGAATTCTGACATAATTAGTGTAGAATGTGTGAAATCCTACTCATTTTCAATGTGGTTTCTCCAACAAAAGAAAGGCAATATAATTTGAATTTTTTATCAGATATAGTTATTATGACTCCTGATTGCTGTAATTAAATATACTGTTGGCCACTTGATGTTGCTTATGATTGGTTTAGAGAAATTATAGTGTATACTTTTCTCTGGGACTTGCCTTTCAAAAACTATACTAAAATATCAGAACTTCTATAGTATTGGTATTAAATGGTTATTTTGACTCTCAGTATTTGAATTTCTGAATCAATAGCAATTGACCAACTGCCCTTTGATCTGAAAGGAATATATTTTAGGACAGCATAACTGAGAATAAATATTCCTCATATTGTATAGGTTCAAATATCAGAAGGAAAAAATAGGATGCAAAAGAACCTTACATTGGAGATCCATAAGTCTCAAGTTTTCTCGACATAGTGCATTTTTACAAATACCTCCCAACATAATAAACCTGAAGTCGTGCCGTTCCCATATTTTCTGCATTGAGCCATCAGAGACATGGGAATGTTACTGGTCAGATGGGTTTGCCTGTCTCTCGCTTTTTAGTTAGCCCTTGGGAAATGTGAGTAGGATAGATTCCCACTCAAATGACCTCATTCAAAGGTCATCTTCCCTCCTTAGTTGTGCATTTCTATAAGCATCGTTACAAATATGCACAGCCATGAATGTGTCAAAGATAAACAAACTTAATCAAGTTGCGAATGTGTATAACATACTGTTCATCACAAGGTGAAAACTGGAAAACATCCTCTTATATCAAATTGGACTGTGATAATCTCACTTGAATATCTGATCTCACAATGTTTAAATTTCTTACAAGAAGCCTGACCCTATGATTTTTTAAAGCTAATATTTTCTCACAATTTTGAACTACATACTTTTAGCCTCCAAGAGTTTTAAATAAAATGTGATTTGTAACCACGCAAAATGACAGAGATCCTCTGTATTTGCCCTGTTTTATCACAGATTTCCTGGTAATATTTATAATTGAAAACTCTCCAATATTTTTCATATTAGACATGGTTGCAGTGTGGTAAGAAACATCATTTTTTCATCCACATGGAGCAAATACTTCATGTTCCCAGAATAATCCATCTAACATCAACAATATAAAGGAACTAGAACATGGACTCAGCAGCTGCCACAGTGGGAGGACATGGACCCCTGGCCATTGTGCAGTGGCGGTAGGTCCAGTGGCTCTTTTCTCTAGGAGAGTATTATAGGTGTGTATAGATATTCTACTGCCATAATTTAAAACTTAGAATTGTTTAGCACTTAAACTATGAATTATAACAAACAGCAATGAAGAATTTATTAAACCATGTGAAGGGAAACTTCACCTATGGGTTATAAACTCATATTTTAAGAAATTGCCTCCAAATTTTGGTACTCCTTTCCAATGATCATGAATTTATATAAGAGATAAATCCCAGAAACAAGATTATGTAATTACTTAAAGATATGACACTTACTTTGATATAAAGAGTATTGATATAAATGTGTATAATACAAAGAACAACAATTCAACACCAAATTAGGTTTCTACTACGTAAATGATCTGGCCATTCTGAAACTTTCTGTGTAGACCAGGCTGACCATAATCTTAAAAAGATCCATCCTCTTGGCTCAGCTTCTAAGATCTGGGTATAAAGGCATGTACCACCGTGCTTTTCTCTCATGATAATCTTAAAATATAGACTAATATACCTATATGCGAGACATAGACACCATGATCTCAGATTTGAGCTCCCAGTTTGGGGCAAGGAGGTGATGTGGTATTCGCACATATTCTTCCGAGAGAAAATTGTACACTGCAATCTCTGTGGGTGATACAGGCTTAGACATACACGTAACAGCAAAGGACATAGAGTTACAACGTGTTGTGTAGGCAAAACAAGATAATTTTTCAGAATAAGGGATTTCTTCTCGTCCAGATTAAATATTTCTAATACATTCGTGGATGTCTTTACTCTGCCATACGGTATTTCCTTTAAATGTGATATTCGCACATATTCTTCTGAGAGAAAACTGTACAGTACATTCTCTGTGCAAGATACACGCTTAGACATACACCCAACACCAAAGCACATAGAGTTACAACTTTTTGGTTAGGAAAAACATGATAATTTCGCAAAATGAGGGATTTTTTCACGTCCAGATTAAGTATTTCTAAAAGATTCATGGTTGTCTTTACTCTGCAACACTGTATTTCCTTAAAATGTAGTATTCGCACATATTCTTCCGAGAGAAAATTGTACAGTACAATCTCTGTGGAAGATACATGCTTAGACGTACACATAACAGCAAAGCACATAGAGTTACAACGTGTTGTGTAGAAAAAACAAGATAATTTTGAAAAATGAGGCATTTCTTCTAGTCCAGATTAAGTATTTCTAAAACATTCATGGTTGTCTTTACCCTGCAACAATGTATTTCCTTAAAATGAGGTATTTGCACATATTCTTCCAAGAGAAAAATGTACAATGCTTTCTATGTGGAAGTTACAGGCTTAGACATACACGCAACACCAAAGAACATAGAGTTACAACGTGTTGTGTAGAAAAAAGATAATTTCGTACAATATGTGATTTCTTCTCATCCAGATTAAGTATTTCTAATAAATTCGTGGTTGTCTTTACTCTGCAAAACTGTCTTTCCTTAAAATATGGTATTTGCACACATACTCCCAAGAGAAATCTGTACAGTGCATTCTCTGTGGAAGATACACGCTTAGACATACATGCAACACCAAAGAACATAGAGTTACGTGTTGTTTAGCAAAAACAAGATAATGTCCCACAATGCGGGATTTCTTCTCTTAGTGATTAATTATTTCTAATATATTCCTGGTTGCCTTTACTCTGCAACACAGTATTTCCTTAAAATGTGGTATTCGCACATATTCCTCAGAGAGAAAACTGTACGGTGCATTCTCTGCGGAAGATACACGCTTAGACATACACGCACCACCAAAGCACATAGAGTTACAATGTTTTGTTTAGGAAAAACATGATAATTTTGCAAAATGAGGGATTTCTTCGCATCCAGATTAAGTATATTTAAAACATTCATGATTGAACATCGATGCAAAAATACTCAATAAAATTTTTGCCAACCGAATCCAAGAACACATCAAAACGATCATCCACCATGATCATGTAGGCTTTATCCCGGGAATGCAGGGTTGGTTCAATATACGGAAATCCATCAATACAATCCACTACATAAACAAACTCAAAGAACAAAACCACATGGTCATTTCATTGGATGCTGAAAAAGCATTTGACAAAATTCAGCATCCTTTCATGCTTAAAGTCTTGGAGAGAACAGGAATTCAAGGCCCATACCTAAACATAGTAAAAGCAATATACAGCAAACCGGTAGCCAGCATCAAACTAAATGGAGAGAAACTTGAAGCAATCCCACTGAAATTAGGGACCAGACAAGGCTGCCCCCTTTCTCCTTATCTTTTCAATATTGTACTTGAGGTACTAGCTCGGGCCATTCGAAAACATAAGGAGGTCAAAGGGATACAAATTGAAAAGGAGGAAGTCAAACTATCATTATTTGCAGACGACATGATAGTCTACCTAAGTGACCCAAAAAACTCCACTAGAGAGCTCCTACAGCTGATAAACAACTTCAGCAAAGTGGCAGGTTATAAAATCAACTCAAGCAAATCAGTGGCCTTCCTATACTCAAAGGATAACCAGGCTGAGAAAGAAATTAGGGAAATGACCCCCTTCACAATAGCCACAAACAGTATAAAGTATCTTGGGGTGACTCTTACCAAACATGTGAAAGATCTGTATGACAAGAACTTCAAGACGCTGAAGAAGGAAATGGAAGAAGACCTCAAAAAATGGGAAAACCTCCCATGCTCATGGATCGGTAGAATCAATATAGTTAAAATGGCCATTTTGCCTAAAGCACTATACAGATTCAATGCAATACCCATCAAAATCCCAACTCAATTCTTCACAGAGTTAGAAAGAGCAATTATCAAATTCATCTGGAACAACAAAAAACCCAGGATAGCTAAAACTATTCTCAGCAACAAGAGAAAATCTGGGGGAATCAGTATCCCTGACCTCAAGCAATACTACAGAGCAATAGTGTTAAAAACTGCATGGTATTGGTACAGTGACAGGCAGGAGGATCAATGGAACAGGATTGAAGATCCAGAAATGAACTCACACACCTATGGCCACTTGATCCTCGACAAAGAGGCTGAAAACATCCAATGGAAAAAAGATAGTCTTTTCAACAAATGGTGCTGGTTCAACTGGAGGTCAGCATGCAGAAGAATGCGAATTGATCCATCCTTGTCTCCTTGTACTAAGCTCAAATCCAAATGGATCAAGGACCTCCACATAAAGCCAGACACTCTGAAGCTAATAGAAAAGAAACTGGGGAAGACCCTTGAGGACATCGGTACAGGGAGAAAGTTTCTGAACAGAACACCAATAGCGTATGCTCTAAGAGCAAGAATTGACAAATGGGACCTCATAAGGTTACAGAGTTTCTGTAAGGCAAAGGACACCATCAAGAGGACAGATCGGCAACCAACAAATTGGGAAAAGATCTTCACCAATCCTACATCAGATAGAAGGCTAATATCCAATATATATAAAGAACTCAAGAAGTTAGACTCCAGAAAACCGAACAACCCTATTAAAAAATGGGGTACAGAGTTAAACAAAGAATTCTCACCTGAAGAACTTCGGATGGCGGAGAAGCATCTTAAAAAATGCTCAACTTCATTAGTCATTAGGGAAATGCAAATCAAAACAACCCTAAGATTTCATCTTACACCAGTCAGAATGGCTAAGATCAAAAATTCAGGAGACAGCAGGTGTTGGAGAGGGTGCGGAGAAAGAGGAACACTTCTCCACTGCTGGTGGGGTTGCAAATTGGTACAACCACTCTGGAAATCAGTCTGGCGGTTCCTCCGAAAACTGGGCACCTCACTTCCAGAAGATCCTGCTATACCACTCCTGGGCATATACCCAGAGGATTCCCCACCATGTAATAAGGATACATGCTCTACTATGTTCATAGCAGCCCTATTTATAATTGCCAGATGCTGGAAAGAACCCAGGTATCCCTCAACAGAAGAGTGGATGCAAAAAATGTGGTATATCTACACAATGGAGTACTATTCAGCCATTAGAAACAATGAATTCATGAAATTCTTAGTCAAATGAATGGAGCTAGAGAACATCATACTAAGTGAGGTAACCCAGACTCAAAAGGTGAATCATGGTATGCACTCACTAATAAGTGGTTATTAACCTAGAAAACTGGAATACCCAAAACATAATCCACACATCAAATGAGATACAAGAAGAAAGCAGGAGTGGTCCCTGGTTCTGGAAAGACTCAGTGAAACAGTATTTGGCAAAACCAGAGCGGGGAACTGGGAAGGGGTGGGAGGGAGGACAGGGGAAGAGAAGGGGGCTTAAGGGACTTTCGGGGATTGGGGGGGGGCTAGAAAAGAGGAAATCATTTGAAATGTAAATAAATTATATCGAATAAAAAATAACAATAAAAAAGTATCACAAAAAAACCCAAAAACATTCATGATTACCTTTACTCTGCAACCCTGCATTTCCTTAAATTTTGGTATGCACACATATTCTTCAAAGAGAAAATTGAACAGTGCATACTCTGTGGAGGACACACTCTTAGACATACACCTAACACAAATGCACATAGAGTTAAAACGTTTTGTTTAGGAAAAACAAGATAATTTCATACAATGTGGGGTTTCTCCTTGTCGCTATTAAGTATTTCTAATACATTTGTGGTTGTCTGTCTTTATTCTGCAACACTGTATTTCCTTACAATGTGATATTTGCTCATATAGTTCCGAAAGAAAACTGTGCAGTGCTTTCATTGTAGAAGGTACACGCTTAGACATACACGCAACAACAAAGCACATAGAGTTACAACATGTAATTTAGGAAAAACAAGATAATTTCGCAAAATGAGGGATATCTTCTCATACAGATTAAGGATTTCTAAAACATTTGTGGTTGTCTTTACTCTGCAACACGGTATTTCCTTAAAATGTGATATTCGCACATATTCTTCCAAGAGAAAATTGTACACTGCAATCTCTGTGGAAGATACATGGTTAGACATACACGTAACAGCAAAGCACATAGAGTTACACTGTGTTGTTTAGGAAAAACAAGATACTTTCGCACAATGCAGGAATTCTTCTCGTCCAGATTAAATATTTCTAATACATTCGTGGTTGTCTTTAGTCTGCAACACGGTATTTTCTTAAAATGTGATATGCACACATATACTTTGAGGAGAAAACTGTATAGTGCATGCTCTGTGGAAGATACATGCTTAGACATACATGCAACAACAAAGCACATAGAGGTACAACGTGTTGTTTAGGAAAAACAAGATAATTTGTCAAAATGAGGGATTTCTTCTCGACCAGATTAAGTATTTCTAACACATTCTTGGTTTTCTTTATTCTGCAACCCTTTATTTCCTTAAAATGTGGTATTCGCACATATTCTTCCGAGAGAAAATTGTACACTGCAATCTCTGTGGCAGATACAGGCTTAGACATACACGTAACAGAAAATCACATAGAGTTACAACGTGTTGTGTACACAAAACAAGATAATTTCTCAAAATAAGGGATTTCTTCTCGTCCAGATTAAATATTTCTAATACATTCGTGGTTGTCTTTACTCTGCCACACGGTATTTCCTTTAAATATGATATTCGCACATATTCTTCTGAGAGAAATCTGTACAGTACATTCTCTGTGGAAGATACACACTTAGACATACATCCAACACCAAAGCACATAGAGTTACAACTTTTTTGTTATGAAAAACATGATCATTTCGTAAAATGAGGGATTTCTTCTCGTCCAGATTAAGTATTTCTAAAACATTCATGGTTGTCTTTACTCTGCAACACTGTATTTCCTTAAAATGTGGTATTCGCACATATTCTTCCAAGAGAAAATTATACAGTGCAATCTCTGTGGAAGATAAATGCTTAGACATACACGTAACAGCAAAGCACATAGAGTTACACCATGTTATTTAGGAAAAACAAGATAATTTTGAAAAATGATGCATTTCTTCTAGTCCAGAGTAAGTATTTCTAAAACATTCGTGGTTTTCTCTACTCTGCAACATTGCATTTCCTTAAAATGAGGTATTCGCACATATTCTTCCGAGATTATAATGTACAGTGCTTTCCCTGAGGAAGATACACACTTAGACATACACGCAACGCCAAAGCACATAGAGTTACAAAGTGTTGTTTAGGAAAAAATGATAATTTTGAAAAATGAGGGATTTCTTCTCGTCCAGATTAAATAATTCTAAAACATTCATGGCTCTCCTTACTCTGCAACCCTGTATTTCCTTAAAATGGGGTATTCACACATATTCTTCTGACAGAAAATTGGACAGTGCAATCTCTGTGGCAGATACAGGCTTAGACATACAAGCAACAACAAAGCACATCGAGTTACAACATGTTGTTTATTAAAAACAAGATAATTTTGAACAATGAGTGATTTCTTCTCGTCCAGATTAAGTAATTCTAATAAATTCGTGGTTGTCTTTACTCTGCAAAACTGTATTTCCTTAAAATATGGTATTCACACATTTACTCGCAAGAGAAATCTGTACAGTGCATTCTCTGTGGAAGATACATGTTTAGACATGCAACACCAAAGAACATAGAGTTACAACGTGTTGTTTAGCAAAAACAAGATAATGTCCCACAATGCGGGATTTCTTCTCCTAGTGGTTAATTATTTCTAATATATTCCTTGTTGTCTTTACTCTGCAACACAGTATTTCCTTAAAATGTGGTATTCGCACATATTCCTCAGAGAGAAAACTGTACGGTGCATTCTCTGTGGAAGATACACGCTTAGACATACACGCACCACCAAAGTACATAGAGTTACAATGTTTTGTTTAGGAAAAACATGATAATTTCGCAAAATGAGGGATTTCTTCTCATCCAGATTAAGTATTTTTAAAACATTCATGATTACCTTTACTCTGCAACCCTGCATTTCCTTAAATTTTGGTATGCCCACATATTCTTCAAAGAGAAAATTGAACAGTGCATACTCTGTGGAAGACACACTCTTAGACATACACCCAACACAAATGCACATAGAGTTACAACGTGTTGTTTAGTAAAAACAAGATAATGTCGGACAATGAGGGATTTCTTCTCGTAGTGATTAAGTTTTTCTAATCTATTCTTGGTTGTTTTTACTCTGCAACACTGTATTTCTTTAAAATATGGTATTCGCACATATACTTCAAGAGAAAACTCTACAGAGCATTCTCAGTGAAAGTTACAAGCTTAGACATACATGCAACACCAAATCACATAGAGTTACAACGTGTTGTTTAGGAAAAAGAAGATAATTTCGCAAAATGTGGGATTTTTTCTAATACAGATTAAGTATTTTTAAAACATTCATGGTTGTCTAACTCTGGTACCCTGTATTTCCTTAAAATGTGGTATTCGCACATATTCTTCCGAGAGAAAATTGTACACTGCAATCTCTGTGGCAGATACAGACTTAGACATACACGTAACAGAAAATCACATAGAGTTACAACGTGTTGTTTAGGAAAAAGAACATAATTTCGCAAAATGTGGGATTTTTTCTAATACAGATTAAGTATTTTTAAAACATTCATGGTTGTCTAACTCTGGTACCCTGTATTTCCTTAAAATGTGGTATTCACACAAATACTTCAGAGAGAAAATTGTACAGTGCATTCTCTGTGGAAGATACCCGCTTAGACATACACGCACCACCAAGGCACATAGAGTTACAACGGGTTGTTTAGGAAAAACCTGATTATTTCGCAAAATGAGGGATTTCTTCTGGTCCAGATTCAGTATTTATAAAACATGCATGGTTGTCTTTACTCTGCAACACTCGATTTCCTTAAAATGTGTTATTCGCACATATACTTTCGAGAGAAAACTCTACAGTGCATTCTCGGTGGAAGATACACACTTAGACATACATGCAACACCAAAACACTTTGAGTCACAACATGTTGTTTAGGAAAAACAAGATTATTTCGCAAAATGAGGGATTTCTTCTCGTCCAGATTAAGTATTTCTAATACATTCATGGTTGTCTTTACTCTGCAACACTGCATTTCCGTAAAGTATGGTATTGGTACATATACTTTGGGGAAAAAACTGTACAGTGCATTCTCTGTGGAAGATACACGCTTAGACATACACGCACCACCAAAGCACATAGAGTTACAAAGGGTTGTTTATGAAAAACAAGATAATTTCGCACAATGCAGGATTTCTTCTCATCGCAATTAATTATTTCTAATATATTCCTGGTTGTCTTTTCTCTGCAACACTGTATTTCCTTAAATTGTGGTATGCACAAATATTCTTCCAAGAGAAAATTTTACAGTGCATACATGTGGAAGATACAGGCTTAGACATACAGGCAACACAAATGCACATAGAGTTACAACATGTTGTTCAGGAAAAACAATATAATTTCCACAAATCGGGATTTCTCCCTGTCGCTATTAAGTATTTCTAATACATGCGTGGTTGTCTTTATTCTGCAACACTGTATTTCCTTAAAATGTGGTATTCGCACAAATAGTTCCAAAAGAATACTGTACGGTGCTTTCTCTGTGGAAGATACACACATAGAAATACACGAAACACCAAAGCACATAGAGTTATAACGTGTTGTTCAGGAAAAACAAGATAATTTCGCAAAATGAGGGATTTCTTCTCATCCAGATTAAGTTTTTCTAAAACATTCGTGGTTGTCTCTACTCGGCAACCTTGTATTTACTTAAAATGTGGTATTTGCACATATTCTTCCAAGAGAAAATTGTACAGTGCAATCTCTGTGGCAGATACAGGCTTAGACATACACGTAACAGCAAAGCACATAAAGTTACAATGTGTTGTTTAGGAATAACAAGAGAATTTCTCAAATTGAGGGATTTCTACTCATCCAAATTAAGTATTTCTAGTACATTCGTGGTTGCCATTACTCTGCTCATGGTATTTCCTTATAACGTGGTATTCGTACATATTCTTCTGGGCGAAAACTGTACAGTACATTCTCTGTGTAAGATACACGCTTAGACATACAAGCAACACCAAAGCACATAGAGTTACAACATGTTGTTTAGGAAAAACAGGATAATTTCACACAAGGCAGGTTTTCTTCTCGTCGGGATTAAGTATTTCTAATATATTCCTGGTTGTCTTTACTCTGCAACACTGTATTTCCATAAAATGTGGTATTCGCACATATTCTTTGGAGAGAAAATTTTACAGTGCATTCTCTGTGGAAGATACACACTTAGACATACACTCAACACCAAAGCACATAGAGTTACACCTTTTTGGTTAGGAAAAACATGATAATTTTGCAAAATGAGGGATTTCGTCTCGTCTAGATTATGTATTTCTAAAACATTCATGGTTGTCTTTACTCTGCAACCCTGTATATCCTTAAAATGTGGTATTTGCACATATTCTTCCGAGAGAAAATTGTACAGTGCAATCTTTGTGGCAGATACAGGCTTAGACATATACGTAACAGCAAAGCACATAGAGTTACAACGTGTTTTTTAGGAAAACCAGATAATTTCTCAAACTGAGGGATTTCTTCTCATACAGATTAAGTATTTCGAATACATTCGTGGTTTCCTTTACTCTGCCACACTGTATTATCTTAAAATGTGGTATTCACACATGTTCTTCTGAGAGAAAATTGTACAGTACATTCTCTGTGGAAGATACACGCTGAGACATACACGCTACACCAAAGCACATAGAGTTACAACGTGTTGTTTAGGAAAAACAAGATAATTTTGCACAATGTGGGATTTCTTCTCATCGGGATTAAGTGTTTCTAAGATATTCCTGGTTGTCTTTACTCTCCAACACTGTATTTCCTTAAAATGTGGTATTCGCACATACTCCTCGGAGAGAAAATTGTACAGTCCATTCTGCGTGGAAGATACACGCGTAGACATACACGCACCACCAAAGCACATAGAGTTACAAAGTTTTGTTTAGGAAAAACATGATAATTTCGTAAAATGAGGGATTTCTTCTCGTCCAGATTAAGTATTTTTAAAACATTCATGGTTGTCTTTAATCTGCAACCCTGTATTTCCTTAAAATTTGGTATGCACACATATTCTTCTCAGAGAAAATTGAACAGTGTATACTCTATGGAAGACAGACTCTTAGACATACACGCAACACAAATGGGCATAGAGTTACAACATGTTGTTTAGGAAAAACAAGATAATTTCGCTCAATGTGGGATTTCTCCTTGTCGCTATTAAATATTTCTAATACATTTGTGGTTGTCTTTATTCTGCAGCACTGTATTTCCTTAAAATGTGCTATTTACACATATAGTTCCAAAAGAAATTGTGCAGTGCTTTCATTGTGGAAGGTAGATGCTTAGACATACACACAACAACAAAGCACATAGAGTTACAACGTGTTATTTAGGAAAAACAAGATAATTTCGCAAAATGAGGGATTTCTTCTCATCCAGATTAAGTATTTCTAAAACATTTTTGGTTGTCTTTACTCTGCAACACAGTATTTCCTTAAAATATGGTATTCCCACATATTCTTCTGAGAGAAAATTGTACACTGAAATCTCTGTGGAAGATACATGCTTAGGCATACACGTAACAGCAAAGCACATAGAGTTACACCGTGTTGTTTAGGAAAAACAAGATACTTTCGCACAATGTGGGATTTCTTCTCGTCCAGATTATATATGTCTAATACATTCGTGGTTGTCTTTAGTCTGCAACAACGTATTTACGTAAAATATGGTATTCACACATATACTTTGAGGAGAAAACTGTACAGTGCATGCTCTGTGGAAGATACATGCTTAGACATACATGCAACAGCAAAGCACATAGAGTTACAACGTGTTGTTTAGGAAAAACAAGATAATTTGTCAAAATGAGGGATTTCTTCTTGTCCAGATTAAGTATTTCTAATACATTCGTGGTTGTGTTTATTCTGCAACCCTGTTTTTCCTTAAAATGTGGTATTCACACATATTCTTCCTAGAGAAAATTGTACAATGCAATCTCTGTGGCAGATACAGGCTTAGACATACACGTAACAGCAAAGCACATAGAGTTACAACGTGTTGTGTAGGCAAAACAAGATAATTTCTCAAAATAAGGGATTCCTTCTCATCCAGATTAAATATTTTGAATACATTCATGGTTGTCTTTACTCTGCCACATGATATTTCCTTTGAATGTGTTATTCGCACATATTCTTCTGAGAGAAAACTGTACAGTACATTCTCTGTGGAAGTTACACACTTAGACATAACCCAACACCAAAGCACATTGAGTTACAACTTTTTTGTTAGGATAAACATGATAATTTCGCAAAATGAGGGATTTCTTCTCATCCAGATTAAGTATTTCTAAAACATTCATGGTTGTCTTTACTATGCAACACTGTATTTCCTTAAAATGTGGTATTCACACATATTCTTCCAAGAGAAAATTGTACAGTGCTTTCTCTGTGGAAGATACAGACTTAGACATACACGCAACACCAAAGCACATAGAGTTACAACGCGTTGTGTAGGAAAAACAAGATAATTTCGTACAATGCGTGATTTCTTCTTGTCCAGATTAAGTATTTCTAATAAACTCATGGTTGCCTTTACTCTGCAAAACTGTATTTCCTTAAAATATGGTATTTGCACACATACTCCAAGAGAAATCTGTACAGTGCATTCTCTGTGGAGCATACACGCTTAGACATACACGCAACACCAAAGAACATACAGTTACAACGTGTTGTTTAGTAAAATCAAGATAATGTCGCGCAATGCGGGGTTTCTTCTCCTAGTGATTAAGTATTTCTAATATATTCCTGGTTGTCTTTACTCTGCAACATTGTATTTCCTTAAAATGTGGTTTTTGCACATATTCTTCTGTGAGAAAACTGTACAGTGCATTCTCTGTGGAAGATACACACTTAGACATACACGCAACACCAAAGCACATAGAGTAACAACATGTTGTTTAGGAAAACATGATAATTTTGAAAAATGAGGGATTTCTTCTTGTCCATATTAAATAATTCTAAAACATTCATGGCTCTCTTTATTCTGCAACCCTGTATTTCCTTAAAATGTGTTATTCGCACATATTCTTCTGAGAGAAAATTGTACAGTGCAATCTCTGTGGCAGATACAGGGTTAGACATACAAGCAACACCAAAGCACATAGAGGTACAATGTGTTGTTTAGGAAAAACAAGATAATTTCGAACAATGAGTGATTTCTTCTCGTCCAGATTAAGTAATTCTCATAAATCCGTGGTTGTCTTTACTCGGCAAAACTGTATTTTAGATCCTGTATTTTAGATCCTGGATGGTTTTGCTTAGCTCCTTCACTTGCTTGTTTTTGCTTTCCTGCAATTCTTTAAGAGATTTTTGTGTTTCCTCTTTCATGACCTCAGCCTGTTGACCAAAGTTCTCCTGTATTTCTTTAAGTGTTTTTTGTGTTTCCTCATTGTTGGCTTTTGTATTCTCCTGGATTTCTTTCAATGATTTTTGTGTTTCCCTTGCAAGGGCTTCTAACTTTTGATCTATTTTCTCCTGAATTTCTTTAAGTATGTCCTTCATGTATTCCTGTACCAGCATCATGACCAGTGATTTTAAATCCAAATCTTGTTTTACTGGTGTGATGGGGTATCCAGGACATGTTGGTAGAGGAGAATTGGGTTCAGATGTTGCCATATTGCCATGATTTCTGTTAGTGACGTTCCTGTGTTTGCCTTTTGCCATCTAAATCTCACTGGTGTTAGTTTGTCTTGTCAGTGCTGGACTCACCAGTGCAAGCTGCCCCTTCCCAGTTGGCCTCTGGTGCACAGCTTACCTCCTGCACTGCCTGTAGACAGGGTGCTGCTGCTCAGGCTGTTCAGATCCCGAAGCAGGCACACGAAGGCTCCCGCTGGGACCCGCTGGATTCACCGGAGCACACTGACTTCTCCCAGCTGGCCACCTGGAAGCCCCTCTAGCCTCTTGCAGGACCTGGAGGTGTGGTGCCGCTGCCCAGGTTGATCTGGATCCAGAAGCGGAGAGAGTTGAGCTGAGGGCTCCCACCTGAGGCCTTGCCCCAGATTGTGTCTGTGGACCAGATGGAGCCCAAGTGCACCCCCAGGGAGCGCCGATGGTGTATGCTGCCGGGACCTCCCTTGTGTTCTGATCACTCTGCTGGGCAGCTGATCCCCCAACTGGGCTGGAGCACACAAGGTTAGCCTGGCCGCCCAGTCCCTGAGTCCAGGCAAAAGCCTGGGAGGCCAAGGTCCGAGCAAAATTCCCCTAGGGCTATGACTGTTAATTGGGTCTGCCAGGTGACCAGAATGGCGGGCATGCGTGCTTGCGCTCCCCGAAAGCTCCGGGAGAGTCTGCTTTGCTAACAACCTCCTGGTCGGGTTGACACACAGATGGCCCACCAAGCCACCCAGTTCTTGGGGTCGGTCCTAGACTTTTTGGGGCCTAGACCCCCGCTTTGTTAGCCTCAGGCTATGCCTGTTACAGCTCTGCTCGCCAGAGCTCTCTGTCGTCCTGTAGGCAAAATGGCGGGCGCGCGCAGGCCAGGGCAAAAAACCTCCTGGCTGGGTTGGCACCCCGATGGCCCCCCGAACAGCCCTGCGCCTGGGTGCAGGCCAACGCCTGTCAGGCTCAGACCCCCGTGGTGTTGGCCTCAGATTATGTTTGTGTACCTCACTCTGTCCGATATCTCTGGAGTCCGAAACCAAGATGGAGGTGAGTCTCTCCTGACTGGCGCTAGGCCGAGTTCTGAAGTGGTTTCCGTGCAGCAAAAGGCCGCAAAACCGCAGCTACTTGCAGCCTGGCTGGTCAGCGAAGGTCAGTGGTCATGGGAGCAGAGGCTAACTGGACCCTGCGTCGCCTTGGTTCCACTGCTGATGGTCCTTACGCTGGACCAGCCACTGCTACACTGCTGCCGCCGCCGCCGCCCACCATGATTCACGTTTTGAGTCTGGGTTACTTCACTTAGTATGATGTTCTCTAGCTCCATCCATTTGCTTAAGAATTTCATGAATTCATTGTTTCTAATGGCTGAATAGTACTCCATTGTGTAGATATACCACATTTTTTGCATCCACTCTTCTGTTGAGGGATACCTGGGCTCTTTCCAGCATCTGGCAATTATAAATAGGGCTGCTATGAACATAGTAGAGCATGTATCCTTATTACATGGTTGGGAATCCTCTGGGTATATGCCCAGGAGTGGTATAGCAGGATCTTCTGGAAGTGAGGTGCCAAGTTTTTGGAGGAACCACCAGACTGCTTTCCAGAGTGGTTGTACCAATTTGCAAACCAACCAGCAGTGGAGGAGTTTATCTCTTTCTCCTCATCCTTGCCAATACTTGCTGTCTCCTGAATTTTTAATCTTAGCCATTCTGACTGGTATAAGGTGAAATCTCAGGGTTGTTTTGATTTGCATTTCCCTAATGACTAATGAAGATGAGCATTTTTTAAGGTGTTTCTCTGCCATCCGAAGTTCTTCAGGTGAGAAATCTTTCTTTAACTCTGTACCCCATTTTTTAATAGGGTTGTTTGGTTTTCTGGAGTCTAACTTCTTGAGTTCTTTATATATATTGGATAGTAGCCCTCTATATGATGTAGGATTGGTGAAGATCTTTTCCCAATTTGTTGGTTGCCGAAACATTCATGCTTGTCTTTACTCTGCAACCTTGTATTTCCTTAAAATGTGGTATTCGCACATATTCTTCAGAGAGAAAATTGCACAGTGCATTCCTGTGGAAGATACAAGCTTAGACATACAGGGAGCACCAAAGCGCAGAGATTTACAACGTGTTGTTTAGGAAAAACAAGATCATTTCACACAATTCAGAATTTCTTCTCGTCCAGATTAAGTATTTCTAATACATTCATGGTTGTCTTTACTCTGCAACACTGTATTTCCTTAAAATGTGGTATTCACACATATACTTTCAAGAGAAAACTGTACAGTGCCTTCTCTGTGGAAGATACAAGCTTAGACATACACGCAACACCAAAGCACATAGAGTAACAACATGTTGTTTAGGGAAAACAAGATAATTTTGCCAAATGAGGCATTCCTTCTCATCCAGATTAAGTATTTCTTATATTTTCATGGTTGTCTTTACTCTGCAACACTGTATTTCCTTAAAATGTGGTATACGCACATATAGTTCCGAATGAAAAATCTACAGTGCATTCTCTGTGGAAGATACACGGTTAGACATACATGCAACACCAAAGCACATAGAGTTACAACGTGTTGTTTATGAAACATGATCATTTCACAACATGAGGGATTTCTTCTCATCCAGATTAAGTATTACTAAAACAGTCCTGGTTGTCTTTACTCTGCAACACTGTATTTCCTTAAAATTTGGTATTTGAACATATTCTTCGGAGAGAAAACTGTACAGTGCATTGTCTGTTGAAGATTCACACTTAGACATACACCCAACACCAAAGCCCATAGAGTTACAATGTTTTGCTTATGAAAAACAAGATAATTTCGCACAATGAGTGATTTCTTTTTATAGCGATTAAGTATTTCTAAAACATTCGTGATTGTCTTTACTCTGCAACCCTGTATTTCCTTAAAATGTGGTATTCGCAAATATTATTCCAAGAGAAAATTGAACAGTGCACTCTGTTGAAGATACACACTTAGACATACACGCAACACCAAAGCACATAGAGTTACAACCTGTTGTTTAGGAAAAACAAGATAATTTTGCAAAATGAAGGATTTCTTCTCATCCAGATTAAGTATTTCTAACACATTCGTTGTTGTCTTTACTCTACAACCCTGTATTTCCTTAAAATGTGGTATTCGTACATATTCTTCCGAGAGAAAATTGTACAATGCATCATCTGAGGAAGATACACGCTTAGACATACACCCAACACCAAAGCACATAGAGTAAAAACATGTTGTTTTGGAAAAATAAGATAATTTCGCTTAATGAGGGATTTCTTCTCATACAGATTAATTAATTTTAATACATTCATCATTGCCTTTATTCTGCAACACTGTATTTCCTTAAAATGAGGTATTAGCACATATAGTTCAGAAAGAAAACTGTACAGTTCATTCTCTGTGGAAGATACATGCTTTGACATACAGGCAACACCAAATCACATAGAGTTACGTGTTGTTTACAAAAAACAAGATAATTTCACAAAAGAAGGGATTTCTTCTCATCCATAATAAATATTTCTAAAACATTCGTGGTTTTCTTTACTCTGCAACCCTGTATTTCCTTAAAATTTGGTATTCGCACATATTCTTCGGAGAGAAAACTGTACAATACATTCTGTGTGGAAGATACAAGCTTAGACATACACACAAACCCAAAGCACATATAGTTATGTGTTGTTTAGGAAACACAAGATAATTTCGCACAATGTGGGATTCCTTCTCGTCCAGATTAAGTATTTCTAATACATTCGTGGTTGTCTTTACTCTGCAACACTGTATTCCCTTAAAATATTGTATTCACGCATATACTTGGGGAGAAAACTGTACCGTGCATTCTCTGTGGAAGATACACACTTAGACATACACGCCACACCAAAGCACATTCTGTTACAACATGTTGTTTAGGAAAAACAAGATAATTTCTCAAAATGAGGGAATTCATCTGGTTCAGATTAAGTATTTCTAATACATTTGTGGTTGTCTTTACTCTGCAACCCTGTATTTCCTTAAAATGTGGAAAGCACACACATTCATCCAATAGAAAATAGTACATTGCATACTCTGTGGAAGATACATGATTAGACATACACGCAACACTAATGCACATAGAGTTGCAATGTGCTCTTTTGAAAAAACAAGATAATTTCTCACAAATCGGGATTTCTCCTTGTCGCTATAAAGTATTTCTAATACATTGGTTGTTGTCTTTTCTGCAACACTGTATTTCCTTTAAATGTGGTATTCGCACATATAGTTCCGAAAGAAAACTGTACAGTGCTTTAATCTGTGGAAGATACATGCTTAGACATACACACAAAACAAAAACACATAGAGTTATAACGTGTTGTTTAGGAAAAACAAGATAATTTTGCAAAATGAGGGATTTCTTCTCATCCAGATTAAGTATATCTAAAACATTCGTGGTTGTCTTTAATCTGCAACCCTGTATTTCCTTAAAATTTGGTATTCGCACATATTCTTCTGAGAGACAACTGTACAGTACATTCTCTGTGGAAGATACAGGCTTAGACATACACATAACACCAAATCGCATAGTGTTACAAAGTGTTGTTTAGGAAAAAGATGATAATTTCGCAAATGAGGGATTTCGTCTTGTCCAGATTAAGTATTTTTAAAACATTCATGGTTGTCTTTACTCTGCAACCCTGTATTTCCTTATAATGAGGTATGCACACATATTCTTCCAACAGAAAATTGTACAGTGCACACTCTGTGGAAGATACACGCTTAGACATACAGGCAACACAAATGCACATAGAGTTACAACATGTTGCTTACGAAAAACAAGATAATTTCACACAAATCGGGATTTCTCCTTGTTGCTATTAAGTATTTCTAATTCATTTGTGGTTGTCTTTACTCTGCAACACTGTATTTCCTTAAAATGTGGTATTCGCACATATAGTTCCAAAAGAAAACTGTACAGTGCTTTCTCTGTGGAAGGTACATGCTTAGACATACAGGCAACACCAAAGCACATAGAGTTATAATGTGTTTTTTAGGAAAAACAAGATAATTTCGCAAAATGAGGGATTTTTTTCTCATCCACATTAAGTATTTCTAAAACACTCGTGGTTGTCTTTACTCTGCAACCCTGTATTTCCTTAAAATGTGGTATTCGCACATATTCTTCTGAGAGAAAATTTTACAGTGCAATCTCTGTGGAAGATACCGGGTTACACAAACACGTAACAGCAAAGCACATAGAGTTACAAAGTGTTGTTTAGGAAAAAGAAGATAATTTCACACAATGCAGGATTCCTTCTCGTCCAGATTAAGTATTTCTAATACATTCGTGGTTGTCTTTACTCTGCAGCACTGTATTTCCTTAAAATATTGTATTCGCACATATATTTGGGGAGGAAACTGTACAGTGCATTCTCTGTGGAAAATACATGCCTAGACATACATGCAACACAAAAGCACATTATGTTACAACATGTTGTTTAGGAAAAACAAGAATATTTCTCAAAATGAGGGATTTCTTCTCGCCCAGATTAAGTATATCTAATACATTTGTGGTTGTCTTTACTCTGCCACACTGTATTTCCTTAAAATGTGGTATTTTCACATATTCCTCTGAGAGAAAACTGTACAGTGCATTCTCTGTGGAAGATATACGCTTGGACATACACGCAACACCAAATCACATAGAGTTACAACGTGTTGTTTTGGAAAACAAGATAATTGCGCACAATGCAGGACTTCTTCTCGCGCGTTTAAGTATTTCTAATATGTTCCTGGTTGTCTTTACTCTGCAACCCTGTATTTCCTTAAAATGTGGTATGTACACATATTCTTCCAAGAGAAAATTGTACAGTGCATACTCTGAGGAAGATACACGCTTAGACGTACAGGCAACACAAGTGCACATAGAGTTACAACATGTTGTTTAGGAAAAACAAGATAATTTCTAACAAATCGGGATTTCTCCTTGTCACTATTAAGTATTTCTAACACATTCGTGGTTGCCTTTATTCTGTAACACTGTATTTCCTTAAAATGTTGTATTCGCACATATAGTTCTGAAAGAAAACTGTACAGTGCTTTCTCTGTGGAAGATACACGCTTAGACATACATGCAACACCAAAGCATGTAGCGTTACAATGTGTTGTTTAGGAAAAAGAAGATTATTTCGCAAAATGAGGGTTTTCTTCTCATCCGCATTAAGTATTTCTAAAACATTCATGGTTGTCTTTACTCTGCAACCCTGTATTTCCTTAAAATGTGGTATTCGCACATATTTTTCTGAGAGGAAATTGGACAGTGCAATCTCTGTGGCAGATACAGGCTTAGACATACACTTAACAGCAAAGCATATAGAGTTGCAATGTGTTGTTTACGAAAAACAAGATAATTTTGCACAATGAAGGATTTCTTCTCATCCAGATTAAGTATTTCTAATACATTCATGGTTGTCTTTACTCTGCTACACTGTATTTCCTTAAAATGTGGTATTCGCACATATTCTTCTAAGAGAAAACTGTACAGTTCATTCTCTGTGGAAGATGCACGCTTAGACATACACGCAGCACCAAAGCCCATAGAGTTACAATGTGTTGTTTAGGAAAAACAAGATAATTTCTCAACATTAGAAATTTCTTCTCGTCCAGATTAAGTATTACTAAAATATTCCTTGTTGTCTTTACTCTGCAACACTGTATTTCCTGAAATGTGGTATTCACACATATTCTTCAGAGAGAAAACAGTACAGTGCATTCTCTGTGGAAGATACACGCTTAGACATACACCCAACACCAAAGCACATAGAGTTACAGCATTTTGTATAGGAAAAACAAGATAATTTCGCACAATGAGTGTTTTCTTTTTATAACAATTAAGTATTTCTAAAACATTTGTGATTGTTTTACTCTGCAACTGTGTATTTCCTTAAAATGTGGTATTCACAAATATTATTCCAAGAGAAAATTGTACAGTGCATTCTCTGTGGAAGATAAACACTTAGACATACACGCAACACCAAATCACATAGAGTTACAACATGTTGTTTAGGAAAAACAAGATAATTTCGCAAAAGGAGGGATTTCTTCTCATCCATTTTAAGTATTTCTAAAACATTCGTGGTAGTCTTTAATCTGCAACCCTGTATTTCCTTAAAGTTTGGTATTCACATATATTCTTCTGAGAGAAAACTGTACAGTGCATTCTGTGTGGAAGATACACGCTTAGACATACATGCAAACCCAAAGCACACATAGTTATGTGTTGTTTAGGAAACACAAATAATTTCACACAATGCGGTATTTCTTTTTGTCCAGGTAGGTATTTCTAATACATTCGTGTTTGCCTTTACTCTGAAACACTGTATTTCCTTAAAATGTGGTACTCGCACATATTCTTCAGAGAAGAACAAGGTAATTTCGCACAATGGGTGATTTCTTCTCCTTGTAATTAAGTATTTCTAAAATATTCGTGGTTGTTTTGACTCTGCAAACCCGTATTTCCTTAAAATGTGGTATTCGAACGTATTCTTCCGAGAGAAAATTATACAGTGCATACTCTGTGGAAGATACATGCTTATACATATAGGCAACACCAAAGCACATAGAGTTACAACGTGTTGTTTAAGAAAAACAAGATAATTTCGCACAATTCGGGATTTCATCTCGTCCAGATTAAGTATTTCTAATACATTTGTGGTTGTCTTTACTATGCAACACTGTATTTCCTTAAAATGTGGTATTCGCACATATTCTTCTGAGAGAAAACTGTACAGTGCATTCTCTGTGAAAGAAACACGCTTAGACGTACACCCAACACCAAAGCACATAGAGTTACAACTTGAAGTTTAGAAAAAACAATTTCTTATAATGCTGATTTCTTCTCGTTGCTATTAAGTATTTCTAATACATTCATGGTGTTCTTTATTCTGCAACACTGTATTTCCATAAAATGTGTTATTCGCACTTATAGTTCCGAAAGACAAGTGTACAGTGCATTCTCTGTGGAAGATACATGCTTAGACATACACACAACACCAAAGCACATAGAGTTACAACGTGTTGCTTAGGAATATGAGATAATTTCGCAAAATGAGGGATTTCTTCTTGTCCAGTTTTTAAGTATTTCTAATACTTTCGTGGTTGTCTTTACTCTGCCACACTGTATTTCGTTAAAATGTGGTATTCGCACATATAGTTCAGATAACAACTGTACAGTCCAACCTCTGTGTAAAATACACGCTTAGACTTACAGGCAACACCTAAGCACATAGAGTTACATCGTGTTCTTTAGGAAAAACAAGATAATTTCGCAAAATTCGGGATTACATCTCATCGCGATTAACTATTTCTAATACATTCGTGGTTGTCTTTACTCTGCAACACTGTATTTTTTTAAAATGTCGTATTTGCACATATTCTTCCAAGAGAAAACTGTACAGAGCAGTGGGAAGATACGCACTTGGACATACACGCACACCAAAGCACATAGTGTTACAATGTGTTGATTAGGAAAAACCAAATAATTTCGCACAATGCAGGATATCTTCTCATCCAGATTAAGTAATTCTAATACATTCGTGGTTGTCTTTACTCTGCAAACCTGTATTTCCTTAAAATGTGGTATTCCCACATATTCTTCCAAGAGAAAATTGTACAGTGCATACTGTGTGGAAGATACGCGCTTATACATATAGGCAACACCAAAGCACATAGAATTACAACGTGTTGCTTAGAAAAACAAGATAATGTCGCACAATGCGGGATTTCTTCTCCTCTAGATTAAATATTTTAATATATTCGTGGTTGTCTTTACTCTGCAACACTGTATTTGCTTAAAATGTGGTATTTGCACGTATTTTTCCGAGAGAAAATTGTACAGTGCATTCTCTGTGGAAGATAGACACTTAGACATACAAGCAACAGTAAAGCAAGTAGAGTTACAACGTGTTGTTTAGGAAAAACAAGATAATTTCGCACAATGAGGGATTTGTTCTAGTCCAGATTAAGTATTTTAAAATATTCTTGGTTGTCTTTACTCTGCAACATTGTATTTCCTTTAAATATGGTATTCACCCATGTACTCTCGAGAGAAAACTGTACAGTGCATTCTCTCTGGAAGATATACACGCAACACTTAAAGCCCATAGTGTTAAAAATTGTTGTTTAGGAAAAACAAGATAATTTCGCAAAATGAGGGATTTCTTCTCAGCCAGATAAAGTATTTCTAATACATTCGTGGTTGTCTTTACTCTGCAACACTTATTTCCTTTAAATATGGTATTCGCACATATACTCCCGATAGAAAACTGGTCAGTACATTCTCTCTGGAAGATACACGCTTAGACATACACGCAACAACAAAGCACATAGAATTAAGATGTGTTGTTTATGAAAAACAAGATAATTTCGCACAATGCTGGATATCTTCTCATAGAGAACATGTATTTCTAATATATTCGTGTTTGTCTTTACTCTGCAACACTGTATTGCCTTAAAATATGGTATGCGCACATATTCTTCTGAGAGAAAATTGTACAGTGCATTCTCTGTGGAAGATACACTCTTAGACATACACGCAATACCAAAGCTCATAAAATTACAACGTGTTGTTTAGGAAAAACAAGAAAATTTCGCACAATGCGTGATTTCTTCTCGTCCAGATTAAGTATTTCTAATCCATTCGTGGTTGTCTTTATTCTGCAACACTGTATTTCCTTAAAATGTGGTATTCGCACATATTCTTCGAAGAGAAAAGTGTACCGTGCATTCTCTGTGGACGATGCACGGTTAGACATACACCCAACAACAACGCACATAGAGTTACAAATTGTTGTTTAGGAAAAACAAGATAATTTCGCATAATGCGGGATTTTTTCTTGCCCAGATTAAGTATTTCCAATTCATTCATGGTTTTCTTTACTCTGCAACACTTTATTTTTTTAAATATGGTATTCGCACATATACTCCCAAGAGAAAATTGTACAGTGCATTCTCTCTGGAAGATACAGGCTTAGACAAGCAGGCAACACCAAAGCACATAGAGTTACAACGTGTTGTTTAGGAAAAACAAGGTAATTTCACAAAATGAGGGATTTCTTCTCGTCCAGATTAAGTATTTCTACTACATTCGTGGTTGTCTTTACTCTGCAACACTGTATTTGCTTAAAATGTGGTATTCGCACATATTCTTCCGAGATAAAATTGTACAGTGCATTCTCTGTGGAAGATACACACTTAGACATAGATGCAACACCAAAGCCCATAGAGTTACAACATGTTGTTTAGGAAAAAAAAGATAATTTTGCAAAATGTGGGATTTCCTCTTGTCCAGATTATGTATTTCTAATACATTCGTGGTTGTCTTTACTCCGCAACACTGGATTTCCTTTAAATATGTTATTCGCACATATACTCCTGAGAGAAAACTGTCCAGTTCATTCTCTCTGGAAGACACATGCTTAGACGTACACGCAACACCAAAGCGCATAGAGTTACAAGGTGTTGTTTTGGAAAAACAAGATAATTTCCCAAAAGTGGTATTTCTTCTCGACCAGATTAAGTATTTCTAAAATATTCATGTTTGTCTTTACTCTGAAAACCTGTATTTCATTAAAATGTGGTATTCACAGATAATTTTCAGAGAGAAAATTGTACAGTGCATTCTCTGTGGAAGATACACACTTAGACATACACACAACACTAAAGCAAATAGAGTTACAACGTGTTGTTTAGGAAAAAAAAGATAATTTCGCACAATGAGGGATTTCTTCTCATTCAGATTAACTATTTCTAATACATTCGTGGTTGTTTTTACTCTGCAACACTATATTTCCTTAAAATGTGGTATTTGCACATATTCTTCAGAGAGAAAATTGTACAGTGCATTCTCTGTGGAAGATAAATGCTTAGACATACACGCACCACCGAAGCATGTAGAGTTACAACGCGTTGTTTACGAAAAACAAGATAATTTCGCACAATGCGGGACTTCTCCTCTAGATTAAATATTTATAATATATTCGTGGTTGTCTTTACTCTGCAACACTGTATTTCCTTAAAATGTGGTATTCGTACATATTCTTCAGAGAGAAAATTGTATAGTGCATTCTCTGTTGAAGATACACGCATAGACATACACGCACCACTGAAGCACATAGAGTTACAACGTGTTGGTTAGGAAAAACAAGATAATTTCTCAAAATGAGGAATTTCTTCTCCTCCAGATTACGTATTTCTAAAACATTCATCCTTGCCTTTACTCTGCAACACTGTATTCCCTTAAAATGTGGTATTCGAACATATTCTTACGAGAGAAAACTGTACAGTGCATTCTCTGTGGAAGATACACACTTAGACATACTCACAACACCAAAGCACATACAAGTACAACGTTTTGTTTAGGAAAAACAAGATAATTTGGCACAATGCATGAATTCTTCTCCTCGCGATTAAGAATTTCTAATACATTCGTGGTTGTCTTTACTCTGCAACCCTGTATATCCTTACAATGTGGTATTCACACATATTCTTCCAAGAGAAAACTGTACAGTACATTCTCTGGGGGAAGATTCACACTTAGACATACACGCAACACCAAAGCACATAGAGGTACAACGTGTTGATTATGAAAAACCAAATAATTTTGCACAATGCGGGATATCTTCTCGTCCAGATTAAGTAATTCTAATACATTCGTGGTTGTCTTTACTCTGCAATGATGTATTTCCTTAAAATGTGGTATTCGAAAGTATTCTTCTGAGAGAAAATTGGACAGTGCATACTCTGTGGAAGATACACGCTTATACATATAGGCAACAACAAAGCACATAGAGTTACAACGTGTTGTTTAGGAAAAACAAGATAATTTTGCAGAATTCGGGATTTCATCTCATCCAGATTAAGTATTTCTAATACATTTGTGGTTGTCTTTACTATGCAACACTGTATTTCCTTAAAATGTGGTATTCGCACATATTCTTCCGAAAGAAAACTGTACAGTGCATTCTCTGTGAAAGAAACACGCTTAGACATACACCCAACACCAAAACACAGAGTTACAACTTGAAGTTTAGAAAAAACAAGATAATTTCTTATAATTCTGGATCTCTTCTCGTTGCTATTAAGTATTTCTAATACATTCATGGTTTTCTTTATTCTGCAACACTGTATTTCCTTAAAATGTGTTATTCGCACTTATACTTTCGAAAGAAAAGTGTACAGTGCATTCTCTGTGGAAGATACATGCTTAGACATACACACAACACCAAAGCACATAGAGTTACAACGTGTTGCTTAGGAATACGAGATAATTTCGCAAAATGAGGGATTTCTTCTTGTCCAGTTTAAGTATTTCTAATACTTTCGTGGTTGTCTTTACTCTGCCACACTGTATTTCGTTAAAATGTGTTATTCACATATATAGTTCAGAAAAAAACTTTACAGTCCAATCTCTGTGTAAGATACATGCTTAGACTTACAGGCAACACCAAAGCACATAGAGTTACATTGTGTTCTTTAGGAAAAACAAGATAATTTCGCACAATTCGGGATTTCATCTCGTCGTGATTTTGTATTTCTAATACATTCGTGGTTGTCTTTACTCTGCAACACTGTATTTTTAAAAATGTCTTATTTGCACATATTCTTCCAAGAGAAAACTGTACAGTGCATTCTCTGTGGAAGGTATGCGCTTAGACATACACGCACACAAAAGCACATAGAGTTACAACGTGTTGATTAGGAAAAAACAAATAATTATGCACAATGCGGGATATCTTCTCGTCCAAATTAAGTAATTCTAATATAATCGTGGTTGTCTTTACTCTGCAACACTGTATTTCCCTAAAATATGGTATTCCCACTTTTTCTTTGGAGAGAAAACTATACAGTGCATTCTCTGTTGAAGATACACGCATAGACATACAGGCAACACCAATGCTCATAGAGTTACAACGTGTTGTTTAGGAAAAACAAGATAATTTAGCACAATGCGGGACTTCTTCTCCTCTAGATAAAATATTTCTAATTTATTCGTGGTTGTCTTTACTCTGCAACACTGTATTTCCTTAAAATGTGGTATTCGCACATATTCTTCAGAGAGAAAATTGGACAGTGCATTCTCTGTTGAAGATACACGCTTAGACATACACGCACCACTGAAGCACATAGAGTTACAACGTGTTGGTTAGGAAAAACAAGATAATTTCTCAAAATGAGGAATTTCTTCTCGTCCAGATTACGTATTTCTAAAACATTCGTCCTTGCCTTTACTCTGCAACCCTGTATTTCCTTATAATGTGGTAAACGAACATATTCTTCCGAGATAAAATTGTACAGTGCATTCTCTGTGGAAGATACACACTTAGACATACTCACAACACCAATGCACATACAATAACAACGTGTTGTTTAGGAAAAACAAGATAATTTGGCACAATGCATGAATTCTTTTCCTCGCGATTAAGGATTTCTAATACATTCGTGGTTGTCTTTAGTCTGCAACCCTGTATTTCCTTACAATGTGGTATTTGCACATATTCTTCCAAGAGAAAACTGTACAGTGCATTCTCTGTGGAAGATACACGCTTAGACATAAACGCAACACCAAAGCACACAGAGTTACCATGGGTTGTTTAGGAAAAATGAGATAATTTCGCACACTGCGGGATTTCTTCCCGTCCAGATTAAGTATTTCTACTACATTCGTGGTAGTCTTTACTCTGCAACACTGTATTTCCTTAAAATGTATTATTCACACTTATACTTTTGAGAGAAAAATGTACAGTGCATTCTCTGTGGAAGAAACATGCTTAGACATACACGCAACACCAAAGCACACAGAGTTACAATGGGTTGTTTAGGAAAAATGAGATAATTTCGCACACTGCAGGATTTCTTCCCGTCCAGATTAAGTATTTCTACTACATTCGTGGTTGTCTTTACTCTGCAACACTGTATTTCCTTAAAATGTATTATTCACACTTATACTTTCGAGAGAAAAATGTGCAGTGCATTCTCTGTGGAAGAAACATGCTTAGACATACACGCAACACCAAAGCACACAGAGTTAGAACGTGTTGTTTAGGAAAAACAAGATAATTTTGCAAAATGAGGGATTTCTTCTCTAGATTAAGTATTTCTAAAACATTCATGCTTGTCTTTACTCTGCTACCCTTAACATGTGGTATTCGCACATATTCTTCCGAGAGAAATTTGTACAGTGCATTCTCTGTGGAAGATACATGCTTAGACATATTTGCAACAACAAAGCACATTCAGTTACAACGTGTTGTTTAAAAAAAACAAGATTATTTGGACAATGCGGGAATTCTCCTTGTGATTAATGATTTCTAATACATTCATGGTTGTCTTTACTCTGCAACCCTTATCCTTAAAATGTGGTTTTCACACATATTCTTCAGAGAGAAAACTGTACAATGCATTCTCTGCGGAAGATACAAGCTTAGACATAGACGAAATACCAAAGCACATACAGTTACAACGTGTTGTTTAGGAAAAACAAGATAATTTCACAAAATGAGGGATTTCTTTTTGTCCAGATAAAGTCTTTCTAAAACATTCGTTGTTGTTTTTACTCTGCAACCCTGGATTTCTTTAAAATCCACTTATTCACACTTATTCTTTCGAGAGAAATTTGAACAGTGCATTCTCTGTGGAAGCTACACGCTTAGACATACAAGCAACATTAAAGCACACGGAGTTACAACGTGTTGTTTAGGAAAAACAAGATAATTTCTCAAAATGAGGAATTACTTCTCTTCCAGATTAAGTATTTCTAATATATTCGTGGTTGTCTTTACACTGCCACACTGTATTTCCTTAAAATGTAGTATTCGCACATATTCTTCTGAGAGAAAACTGTACAGTGCATTCTCTGTGGAAGATACCGGCTTAGACATACATGCAACACCAAAGCACATAGAGTTACAATGTGTAGTTTAGGAAGAACAAGATAATTTATCACAATGTGGGATTTCTTTTAGTCGTGATTAAATATTTCTAATATATTCGTGGTTGTCTTTACAATGCAAAATTGTATTTCCTTAAAATGTGGTATTCGCACATATTCTTCTGAGCTAAAACTGTACAGTTCATGCTCTTTGGAAGATACCCGCTTTGACCCAACACCAAACCCAACACCAAAGAACATAGAGTTACAACGTGTTGTTTAGGAAAAACAAGATAATTTCGCACAATGAGTGATTTCTTCTTGTTGCGATTAAGGATTTCTAAAACATTCGTGGTTGTATTTACTCTGCAACACGGTATTTCCTTAAAAAGTGGTATTAGAACATATTCTTCAGAGAGAAAATTGTACAGTGCATTCTCTGTGGAAGATACATGCTTAGACATACTCGCAACAACAAAGCATATACAGTTACAGTGTGCTGTTTAGGAAAAACATGATTATTTGGCACAATGCAGGAAATCTTATTCTCGCGATTAAGGATTTCTAATACATTCGTGGTTGTCTTTACTCTGCAACCCTGTGTTTCCTTACAATGTGGTATTAGCACATATTCTTCCAAGACTAAACTGTGCAGAGCATTCTCTGTGGAAGATACACGCTTAGACATACACACAACACCAAAGCAAATAGATTTATAACGTGTTGTTAAGGAACAACGATGATAATTTCGCACAATGCGTGATTTCTTCTTGTCTTGATTAAATATTTCTAATATATTTGTGGCTGTCTTTACTCGGCAACACTGTATTTCCTTAAAATGTGGTATTCCCACATATTCTTCAGAGAGAAAACTGTACAGTGCATTCCTTGTCGAAGATACACGCTTAGATATACACGCAACACCAAAGCACATAGAGTTACAACGTGTTGTTTAGGAAAAACAAGATAATTTCGCAAAAAGAGGTATTTCTTCTAGTCCAGATTAAGTATTTCTTAAACATTCACGCTTGTCTTTACTCTGCAACCCTGTATTTCCTTAAAATGTGGTATTTGCACATATTTTTCAGAGAGAAAATTGTACAGTGCATTCTCTGTGGAAGATACACACTTGGAGATACACACAACACCAAAGCAAATAGAGCTACAACGTGTTGTTTAGGAAAAACAAGATAATTTTGCACAAAGAGGGATTTCTTCTTGTCCTGATTCAGTATTTCTAAAACTTTTGTGCTGGTGTTTACTCTGAAACACTGTACTTCCTTAAAATATGGTATTCACACATATTCTTTCAAGAGAAAACTTTACAGTTTATTCTCTGTGGAAGATGCACGCTTTGACATACACGCAACATGAAAGCACAAAGAGGTACAATGTGTTTTTTAGGAAAAACAAGATGATTTCGCAAATGAGGGATTTCTTCTCATCCAGATTAAGTATTTCTAATACATTCATGGTTGTCTTTACTCTGCAACACTGTATTTCCTTAAAATGTGGTATTCGCACATATAATTTCAAGAGAAATCTCTACAGTGCATTCTCTCGGGAAGATATATGCTGAGATATACACGAAACACGAAAACACATAGAGTTACAATGTGTGGTTTAAGAAAAACAAGATAATTTCTCAAAATGAGGGATTTCTTCTCGTCCAGATTACGTATTTCTAAAATATTCGTTGTTGTATTTACTCTGCTACCCTGTATTTCCTTAATGTGGTATTCGCCCATATTCTGAAGAGAGAAATTTGCACAGTGCATTCCTGCGGAAGATACAAGCTTAGACATACAGGCAGCACCAAAGCACATAGATTTACAACGTGTTGTTTAGGGAAAACAAGGTAATTTCGCATAATGCAGGATTTCTTCTCGTCCAGATTAAGTATTTCTAATACATTCGTGGTTGTCTTTAATCTGCAACACTCTATTGCCTTAAAATGTGGTATTCCTACATATACATTCGAGAGAAAACTGTACAGTGCCTTGTCTGTGGAAGAAACAAGCTTAGACATACATGCAACACCAAAGCACGTAGAGTTACAACGTATTGTTTAGGACTAACAAGATAATTTAGCACAATGTGGGATTTCTTCTAGTCGTGATTAAGTATTTCTAATATATTCGTGGTTGTCTTTACAATACAATACTGTATTTCCTTAAAATGTAGTATACGCACATATTCTTCTGAGTGAAAACTGTACAGTGCATTCTCTTTGGAAGATACACGCTTAGACATACACGCAACACAAAAGCACATAGAGTTACAACGTGTTGTTTAGGAAAAACAAGATAATTTCGCAAAAGTGGTATTTCTTCTAGTCCAGATTAAGTATTTCTTAAACATTCATGTTTGTCTTTACTCTGCAACCCTGTATTTCCTTAAAATGTGGTATTTGCACATATTTTGTCAGAGAGAAAATTGTACAGTGCATTCTCTGTGGGAGATACACACTTGGTGGTACACACAACACCAAAGCAAATCGAGCTACAACATGTTGTTTAGGAAAAACAAGATAATTTCGCACCATGAGGGATTTCTTCTTGTCCTGATTCAGTATTTCTAAAACTTTCGTGCTGGTCTTTACTCTGAAACACTGTACTTCCTTAAAATATGGTATTCTCACATATTCTTTCAAGAGAAAACTGTACAGTGCATTCTCTGTGGAAGATACACGCTTAGACATACACGCAACACGAAAGCACATAGAGGTACAACGTGTTTTTTAGGAAAAACAAGATAATTTCGCAAAATGAGGGATTTCTTCTTGTCCAGATTAAGTATTTCTAATACATTCGTGGTTGTCTTTATTCTACAACACTGCATTTCCTTAAAATGTGGTATTTGCACATATTCTTCTGAGAGTAAACTGTACAGTGCATTCTCTGTGGAAGATACATGCTTAGACATAAACCAAACTCCAATGCACATAGAGTTACAACGTGTTGTTTATGAAAAACAAGATAATTTCACACAATGAGGGATGTATTCTCGTCCAAAGTAAGTATTTCTAAAACATTCATGGTTGTCTTTACTCTGCAACACCCTATTTCTGTAAAATGTGGTATTCACACATATTCTTCAGACATAAAATTGTACAGTGCATTCTCTGTGGAAGATACAGGCTTAGACATACACACAACACCAAAGGACATAGAGTTACAATGGTTTCATTAGGAAAAAAAAAGAAAATTTCTCAAAATGAGGGATTTCTTCTCCTCACGATTAAGTATTTGTAAAACATCCATGGTTGTCTTTACTCTGCAACCCTGTATTTCCTTAAAATGTGGTAGGCGCACGTATTCTTCCCAGAGAAAATTGTACAGTGCATTCTCTCTGAAAGATATACAATTAGTCATACACGCACCATCAAAGCACATAGAGTTACATATTGTTTAGGAAAAACAAGATAATTTTGTAAAATGAGGTATTTCTTCTCTTCCAGATTAAGTATTTCTAAATCATTCGTGGTTGTCTTTACTCTGCAACACTGTATTTCCTTAAAATGTGGTCTTCGCACATATTCTTCAGAGAAAAAATTGTACAGTACATTCTCGGTGGAAGATACACGCTTAGACATAGATGCACCACCAAAGCACATAGATTTACCACGTGTTGTTAAGGAAAAACATGATAATTTCGCACACTGCGGGATTTCATTTAGTCACAATTAAGTATTTCTAATACATTCGTGTTTGTCTTTACTCTGCAACACTGTTTTTCCTTAAAATGTGGTATTCAAACATATTCTTCGAAGAGAAAAGTGTACCGTGAGTTCTCTGTGGAAGATACAAGCATAAACATACACACACCACCGAAGCACATAGAGTTACAACGTGTTGTTTAGGAAAAAGAAGATAATTTCCCAAAAAGTGAAATTTCTTCTCATCCAGATTACGTATTTCTAAAACAATCCTGGTTGTCTTTACTCTGCAGCTCTGAATTTCCTTAAAATGTGGTATTCGCACATATTCTTCTGAGAAAAAACTGTACAGTGCATTCTCTGTGGAAGATACACACTTAGTTATACACGCAACACCAAAGCACATAGAGTTAC